>NC_058045.1:29503110-29613110 GCF_020085105.1 Siniperca chuatsi | reverse complement strand
TCAGAAAAAATTAAAATTTCAACATTCAATAATCCATGGCAACTCCATCTGCTGAGGAAGATTGTGTGATACAATCAAAAGCTCCAGAACAGCTATGGACCTTGTAGTCAGACTGTTTAGTCAACTACATGCTTTAGTTGGCAAAACAGAAAACACCCCCACCCAACATCCCCACTTTTATCTATTCCTACTTAAATCTCCTTTTTTCTTGCTGTATGTCAGTAATGATTCTGTTTTCTCTCAGTGATCACTTAAATTTCATCTTAACATCTGTCATCCTGCTTTCTACAATGACTTCAAACCTCTAGACTATGATGGTTTATTCACACAGGATGTTGTCTTGTCAGTAAACTCACGTCCATTGCAGACTTGTAGACAGGCCAGTTCTGATCGTCCTCACCTATAACCAGTAACAGAGGACACTGGAGTCGTCCCATCTGCTCAGAGACAAACAGCAGCAAAGTTTCACATTTCTTTACCTGCTGCAGCTTCATTTTTCTGTGGATTTTTGAGACATTCCTCATGGTGAATTTATCCACAAAGACTTTGTTAATAAATTCACCTTTTAATTTGACTGACATGCATTTGAGCAAAAACAAAATTGACTTTACTTGTGCAATCCTGGTATTTATGAGGGGTGTTATGACACATACAAGGATTAAAAAATAAATTAATTAATAAAAAAAAACCAAAACATATCACTTTTCTTTTCATTTTGAATAAAATGAATCATCGGTTGCACTTACATCCACTTTGAATGCCGGATCGGTGGGGATGGGCAGCAGAATATCACGGCAGATCGCCTCGTTCTCCTCGTTGAAGCGAACACTTGCAGAGTGTCTGAATTGACAGAAACCAAAGTCAATGTTTGATCCAGGATCGCCTAGTCAAATGGTCAAATTAGCTCATTAGGGGGTTTTCTAGGGTTCACTGCTCCATCCAAGGGGACATATACAATGCTGTGAAAACTGTGCACCCACTGAGTGCTAAAAATAATATTGAACTATGAGAACTGATATTAAACATATTGTATTAGACAACTAGTTTCATTTCCATGTTGTGACCTGTTCCACTGACAAATATTTTACTAAGTATTTTACTTGAAGTCAACTTCAAAGACTTCAACTTGAAAATTCAACTGTATGGTATCTGTAATAACAGCTCAATTTACCGCAGCTCACATTTTACAGCTACATTACTGTGATCATTACATGCAAAAGTGGAATTATATATAGTTGTGACTGCTATGTAGTGGCCTTATTGTAATGAGGAACTATTAGTAAGTGACATCTGACAATTAAAGCTTTTGACTATGGCGGGTAATTTTGGTCATAATTCTAATTAAAATTTCAAATACAAATTCAAATAGATAAAATTCAAATTTTAAAAAATTATTCCTAGTAGTGCCACAAAATAATCAGGCCATAATTAATCTTAAAAAGAAAAAGTAAAGTGAAAAAGCAAATTTAAAATGTAATATGATCATTTGAGAATGTAGAATGACAATGAAAAAAGTGAAATTTTAAATACAAAATTGAAAGCTTAAATTGGCAAAATAAATTTGAAAATGGAAATAAGAAAAGGTAAACATCAAATATGAAACTCAAAAGGGGAAATGGAAACGCTTAAATGGAAATGCTTAAATTAAAAGCTTAAATAGAAAAACAAAATGATGTTGTTTTTACATTTGCACTTTTCCATTTGACATTTTAAATTTCATATTTTCCATTAGGCATTTGCCATTTCAGTTAACATTTGGCTTTTTAAGCTGTATGTAAATGAGGAGGTGTGGCCCAAAGGCTGGAGGGAGGGTTTGAAAGGGCTGGGGCTCCTTATGGACCGCAGGGGGAGCTCTGCCTGCTAAAGGGCACACTGCAATGAAAATGGAGAAAACAGATCAAGTAGAGTGAGCAGGGTCGAGGGAGGACTATTATTTATAAAGCAATGCCATCATCTTGATGAAAGTGTTCTAACATTTCTGTCCATGTGGCCTCACACACAAAGTCACCAGTGAAAGGAGCGTTAACAACTCCACCGCAATTCCCTGTCGGTCTGATGGCGAGAACGCAGCGGACAGTGCAGCAGGTAAGAGGCTAACATTAGTGACTAGCTATATTAGCTGTTGCTGGCATGCATGACTAATGTTACGTTGATACCATGGCCACTTGCAAACAATAAACAGGCAGTGTCAAGTCACAGAGGGAGCAATATGCTCTGAGAAAAAAATCGTCATCCTGCACTACTGTCATAAGGGTCTGCCAGGAGATGCTGGCTAACAGTAAAGACCAGATGATTGACTTAACCGGCTTAAGCAGACAGACATCTCATGGATATGGATTAACGTTAACAAACGTTACAGCACATATCTACACAAAAATGTCTCGGCTAGTTCAGTGTTACTTGCCTAAGGTTGACAAATAATTGACAAATTAACTGACAACTGAACAACTCACTTTTTATAGTAGGCTATCATGTCTGCCACAGATCCATCCGCCGGCTGCACATGAGTCCCGCTAATACACACCGCACACCTGAGCTGAGAGACCACACACGCACACACTTGCAATATACAGATATTAATGCAGAATCAGCTGAAAATCAGCATAAAAACAACACAAAATGAAATAAGCTTAAAGCTTCTTTGGCAGCTAAAAAACTGTGCAGAAATACTGCTGAAAACATGCAGGAATTGTGTATCAGTTATAAGTCAGTGTATCAGTTATAAGTCAGAAACAAAAGGCAACGAAAGTCACATATTAAAGGAGGTCTTCACCACTCACAAGCTCATAAAGTTTGGCTAACAGTTTGACCTGATGTAGATTTAGAACAACTTCTAACCTCGATTAAAACCTAAAAAAACCTTCATGAAACAAACTGAGCTACTTCAAGCTATGTTCAGATAATGACAAGTGTTTCAGTTGTATATTCCTTACCTTTACAACTAGGGAGCAAACAGCCATTTTGAGGGTGATACTGGCACCAAGGGAGAGACCCAACATGGCGATTCTGCTGCCAAGGACCTGAGGATGCTGCTCCAGGACTCTATAGGCCGTCTGCAGCAGGCAGACATCGGAAAACTACATTACATGGTGCTTTGGTGACCTATGGGTTAAGGCCATGGACTGTATAAAAGAAGTGGACGTAGCCACCCACTGGTTTGTGGACTACTGTTCTGAAGCCTCAAGTTTGACATTTTGGTCGTTGCCATCTTGTTTTTTTGAAGTCAGAAGTGACCTTTATTGGACAAGAGGGTGGAGCTGGTGAGAAACGAGGGAAACGCTAAGTTCTCAGCTAACGCTAGTGCTAGCTAGCTTGGTTAGCAAGGTAAATGGACAGTACTGCTCATCATTTCAAAGAAAGTAACTCATTCTCACACACACGCTTTGGGGTTCAGTGTCTTGCCCAAGGACACTTCGACATGTGGGCTGAGGAAGCCAGGATTGAACCGCCGACCTTCTGATTGGTGGACGACCCGCTCTACCACAAAGCCACAAACGCCGATGGAGTAGCATCCGTAATTCACGTTAACTGTGATATTAATTGGGATGCTAATTTTGGCTAGCAAAATCTGTACTTACAAAAAAAAACTGCTGACTCTTTGGAGTGTCTTTTTGTTCAACTGAACAGTGAACAAGAAATTTTTAGGCAACCACAATGTTACAGTTAACTTTCATGAACTGAAAACACTATAAAAGGGTCAAAGTTCTAAGATGAAAACACGGACAACACCCAAAAACAAGTTCACGGCTATCCTGATTGACAGGTTGCTATGGTAGCGACTGTCAATCAGCTTGATTTTCGACCCGAGAGAGAGAGACCAGACGAGATAGTGTGTTGTTGTATTTTAATTTATTTGTAATAATTTTGAGTTTGAACTGTTTGGACAAAAGAAGAATTGTGAAGTTGTCAAGTAAATTTTATTTACCCAATATCACAAATTTGCCTCAAGGGGCCTTACAATATGTGCAGCATTCGACACCCTGTGTCCTTAGACCCTTGATTTGGATGAGGAGAAACTCCCAGAGAATTACCCAGAGCCCAAAGTGACCCCGTCACAATGCTTTGTATTGTCCAACCAATAGTCCAAACCTAGGAATTATTACAAATAATAAATTAAAAAGAAAAGCAGCAAATCCTCACATTTGTGAAGCTGAAATCATGAAATGTTTTTGCATGAAAAATGACTTCGATCACCAAACTAGTTGGCAATTCATTTTCTGTCAATTAACTAACTGTTTCAGCTGTACTTGTATAAACTGTTGAGTAGTTTACTTTATAACAAAAGATCATATGTTAAAAGCTCTTCTTAGTGGAGTAGAAGTAGAAAGTAGCATGAAAAGAAAAGACTCAAATAAAGTACATCAATATATCTTAGAATATGTTGCTTTTGGGATGCTAATTGGGTTTACCTCAAAGTAATCTTTGCCCACCATCTTCCCTGTTTCCTGGGTGATTTTAGGATTCAGGTAGTCAAGGGCCAGGGAGGCAAAGCCATGGAAGGCCAGCAGTGCAGCGCGGTATTCCATCAACATCCCTCTACCCCCCCACAGGTCCAGGAGGCCGGGGAAAGGTCCAGGCCCTTAAGAGTAATTAAAATACCAAAAACATTCAGTTTACATTCTAAAATATATATGTGCTCTGCCCTCTAACCTCCAGGGCATATCAGGCGGGCATAGCGAATTTCTTCGCAGCTGTTGGCGGAGTGGTGAGAGACAGGGTCATCAAATCCCAGTACCTGCTCATTAACATCGGTACAGTGCTTTATACATCAGAATCAGAATCATCTACCGGTTTAGCTGTTTTCAGTGGGAGGCTTTGGCATTGAGGTAGAGGTAGGTAGGTAGGTAGGTAGGTAGAGGGTCCAAGGGAAAAGCTACCCAAATTCAACGTGGATACATTTATTTTAGTCAGTTGGTCGGTCCACCACTTTGGTTCAGATTGAAATATTGCAACAACTACTGAATGGATTGCCATGAAATTTGGTTCACACATCCATGGTACTCAGAGGATGAATCCTAATGACTTTGGTGATCCTATGACTTTTCCTCTAGCACCACCAGCAGGTCATTACTTTGGCTTTTAGTTAAATTTAAATATCTTGACAACTACTAGATGGATTGCCCTGAAATTTGGTACAGTCATTCTTGTTCCCCTCAGGATGAATTGTAACTAATTCGGTGATCCTCTGACTTTTCATCTTGTGCCTTCATCAGGTCAGACATATTCACAGAAGTGGAGTTGAATTAAGGTAAATTCTATTTACATTGATAATGTGTTTGTAGAACTGTTGGAGTACATTTAGCTAGAAATGTTTTCAATGTTTCTTGTCAACATTTTTCATTTAGTTATTCCAACAGTAGCAGCCCATCAGTACCCGTCAGTTTGATAGGCAGGGTTTTGATGTACTTTTTGTCACTGATGTGTTTAGGACTTACAGCAACTACACCCACTCGATTAAAGTTAAGGAAGATGGTGGTCATGGCTAAATAATGAAGATGGTAACGGTGACGACTTTTATGGGATGAGACGTGGACCTGTGACTTCAGTGCTAAGGGAAATGTTTATACACCCATTCACCACTCTGACCTCCACACCCTGACTCTACACTGACCTACTATGAACCTCTCACTAAGAGGTGTCTTATGAAGGGGATTTGTAAGGGACTGGGTTTTAAACAGAGAGTCTGTAGACCTGAACTCCACCCACAGGACACCTCCCTCCAGACTCTCCTCTGGTCCTACCTGAGGGCAAGAAGAGAGTTGCAGTGAGTCCGCCCTCTGTGATTGGGATCCTGCGGACACCGGGAGCCATGTACCAGCGCTCCACCACCACACTGGCCAGCGGCACCTGATCCAGAAAGCCCTCAGTCTGGTGACCCTGGTACACCGAGATCGTGACCTCCATGGGAGTCAGGACATTAACCTTCCTCAGCCTGAGGGATGATGGGAAAGAGTCGACTCTGATAATGATAAGTGATTCGGTATTGATTGGTATCATCTGAACAGCTCTGTCCTTGTTGGCCTACCTGAGCCCAGGTTTGCTGCCTGGAACTGGTCCAAGGCTCCACAGTAGACCCATCGGTTCAACCCCAGAATATGTCCCACCCAGACTGGGGTCCTCTGAAACTGTAAAGTGACAGGGCATAAACAACTATTTAATTTTTCTAAATTTTAACTTGACATGACAGGTTTTAATCTATATTGCTTTTATCGAGGTTGCTGAACATTTTAAATTTCAAAATGGAACATCTTTCTCCAAACTTCCAGTTTTTGCTGCCAATGAATGTGATGATTTGGGTTACATTTATAGCTGGACATTATTTTGAATAACAGCTTAAATGACAATAATATCAGCACTGCTACATACATTTTTGAATCCCTGGAAATTTATGAATTGACTTTTTCCATACTTTCGTAGTCTTACAAATACAGGTACTTTTATATTTTATACTACAGTATTTATATCTTAATATTTTTACATTTCAAATTATGAAAACCTGTAAATTACCACAATTACCCCATTTTACAAAACCGGGGACATGTTTCTACAAATGAACTTATCCCGCAAACTTTTCAAAAAGTTTTTCAAATCAATTCTCCTGTTTTTTCCAAGTCTAGGCATTGAACCACGTACCGTTCACAGTCCCGGTGGCGTTGGTAGTGTAGTGAGCGAACGCCTCCCAGGTGTGTCCATCTTCACAATGATGGAGGGCGTGGACTGTCAGCTGGAAACCAGACGGGGCGTTCTGGATCAAGACGGTGAACTTCTCATCCATGAGTCCTCTGGCCGGCTGGACCGACAGCTTCACACAACACTGATTTATGTCCATCCTGAACTGCACACAAACTGACCAGACTCAACTCTGAGAATGACTCCTAAAGACCGTTTGAGTTTGTCTACTTTGCTCTGAATCATCGTCCTTTCTTGTTCATTTAAACACAATTGAGGGTTGCAGAATGCAGATTAGAAGGTAACAAAAAAGTCATGTATCAGGATGAATTCCAAGCTCCTTACCAAACTAACTTGTCAGCAAAAACACATCTTAAGGTTTGGTTAGTTTTAGGCACAAAAATGACTTGGTTATAGTTTAAGGAAAGATCATAGTTTTGGCTTGGCTGCAGACTCTAAGTCCTAATCAAACATAGAAATGCAAGTGCAGAGTGCATCCCTATGAAAAGCCTGTCTACACTTTAACAGAACATTATTTAACAGATAGATATTGTCCTTTTAGAGTAGTATTCATTAGCCATACCTGTTCATGTATAACTGGATCAAGTTGCTCATTACATTATCTTGTTTGCTCACTCTGTTCCTTCCTCCTGTGTCTGTAGATAAACTCAACAATATTGCAACATTTTTCTTTAACATTCTCAGCCACCTTACAATATCAGTGGATATCTATTTTTGAAGACAAACATACCTCAAAACAGCTTGAAAATATCAGTCTTCTTAAAAAGGCCTGAATATTAACTCAAAGTCCCTTAAAGTTCTTTATTTCATGCCCCAGTTTCCCTAAAATGTATTTTAAATTTTAATCAGAAGATACACCCCTTCAGATGCACTGTCTCGTTTTCAAGGGGGTCCTCAGGCACAAAAACATTGAAATTAACAGACATTTAAACAATAAATAGTAATGCTAATAAATTAAACAACATGAATTAACATAGTAACATCAACAGGAATATACACATAAGGGCTCTCCCACAATCCCAAACTACACACACTCTACAGATCCGTCATTTGCACACAGTTAACACAAAATAAACATTATGTCAAAGTACTGAGTCTACCTATAAACTAAAAATGAAGGAAAATACAAAGAAAACAAGGAGTAGCTTACATTCTGTTGCATGTTTAGTTAACAGTTTGTCTCAAGTGCATATATCTTCTTTGCACATACAACACATTTGAGGGAAACAAGCAAAAAAGTCTTGAAGTTATGAAAAGAAGTAGGCCTCAATCTGAGTGACTGGCACATTATTCCAGTCGGATGGTGCTTTACACTTAAAAACACAACTTGCTTATTTATTCCTAAAAATACATATTTAAACACTTACTGTACAAGCAGACCGAGAAGAGATGCAGACCTCACAGTGGTCTTCTGTCTGTCAGTTGGTTCGTTGTGAATAAAACACTGATCCACAGCTGAATTTTATTCAACTTCAACCTCTCCGTGTGGAGCTTCAGTCTCCTCCCACAGCAACACCACTCTGTCTGGACACAAGATGGAGCCATCGAATCACCGAAACTCCAGCTGCTATCTGATGTAGTTAACTCCAATGTTTTTTGGGGGGAGTTTTAGGGGGAGAGTTGTAGTTGTATAGAAAGTTGTATAGATAGATGTATAGAAGTGGTATACATCATCTGAAAGCTGGGAACCTGAAGATTAATTTAAGATGGAGCTTTGCCCTGTGTGTCAAGTTCTAGTCATAAATCTGTAATAAACATTGTGTTTTGGTTAGACACCTATTCAGATTTGGAACATTTAGAGTGTATAAGGGCTTAGAACATTATGATGGAAGTTTGTGTATATACACACACACAATTTTATTCATATAGCGGCAATTCATAATTTGGTAGTGGTGGTGCAGGCCAAAGGTCACTGGAGACCAGCCGCGCAGGCAGAAGGTCACTGGAGGCCAGCAGTGTGGCTGGAGAACAAGATCAGGGATTGGCGACAGGGCAGCAGGACAGTAAGCCGTGAGAGGGCAGCTGGACGGCAGGACATGGCGGGTGCAATCCAGCAGCGGCAGGGGTGTGCCGTAGGTTCAGGGGATTGTTGCGGCCCAGCAGGAGACAGGGGTGTGCTGCAGCACAGAGAGTTCAAGGGGGTTCTTGCGGCCCAACAGGGAGTTCAGACCGCTGCGGCACAGGAACTGGTTTCGGCCAGGCTGCCAACTGGGGACCACGCAGAACTGCTGATGGCTCTGGGAGGCTAAGGCTTTGGGACGCTGGGTAGCAATGAAGACAAGCAGCGGTGAGGAACGACATTGGCGGGAGCCATGCATCATTCTAGGGGGGCTCCCAGAAGGTGCCAAGACAGGAACGGGCTGAGGTGCAAGCTGGTCAGCAGGCTGAGACGCAGACTGGAGGTTAGCACGCAGAAGGTAGGCATGCAGGGATATCTGCTAGGAACTTGCAGGCTGGGGTGCAGGCTGGTTGCTAGCAGACTGGAGTGAAGGCTGGAGGCTTTGCTTGAGGGTGGAAATCACTGATAAATTTGTAACTACAGCCGGCATGACCAATAGCCTGGGCCTTGATAAAATTGCTTTCTCCATTAAAGAATAGGCAACCAGCCTGTTTTCAATGTCTGTAAAGCCTGCTATGGACAAGTGCAGTCTCTCCAAAACAGAATTTACCTCCTGGAGCTCCTCGGAGAGGGAACCAAAGTCCGCTGAGTCCATTTTAATGATCGGTTTGTACTGTTGTGTGGGTGTCACGCAAGGAAGCAGGGGAGGACCTAAATGCAGAATTAGAGGCAGAGCAGATGCAGTTCATTAATTTATTACAAAGGAAAGGCTTACACGGATAGTCAGGTAGGCAGAGGTCCAAATCAGGAAGGCAGTCCAAGACAAGACGGTGTAGTCCCTCATTCGTCCAGGAGTGTTCTATCGTAGAAAAGGTTTCAGTCGTAGTCATCTGGACACTGTTTTCAGAATCAAGACGTTTCGGCTCCCATCCGGAAGTCATTCTCAATTGTGAAAGGAAGTCATTTTTGTGAAAAAAAGAGAACCCCTCTTTGAACAGAAATGGTGGTCTGAGATTCAATCTGCCCAAAGTTAACAGATACTCAGGTAGATTCCTTCCTGAGGGCAGGGCTTATGTAACACAGAGTAGCTTAAATTTCTAGTTCCCGTCCCATTTTTTCACAATTGAGAATGACTTCCGGATGGGAGCCGAAACATCTTGATTCTGAAAACAGTGTCTAGATGACTACGACTGAAACCTTTTCCACGATAGTCCAAGACAAGCAAACAAATCCGACAAGTAGCAGGCAAGGTACCAAATCCAAAAATCCATGCAAGGTCGAAAGGGAACAGACGTAAAGGCCAAGATGACCAAAAAGGGAAACCACATGCAAATGACGAACTGACACTAAGCAAAGGAAAAACTTGGACTAAATACACTTAGGTAGGGGAGACAATGAGACACAGGTGAAATTAATTAGGGCAGGGCAAACAATCAAAACTGGAGGGAAAAGCAAACAAAGACAAGAAGTAACACAACAAGACACACGAGGAGAGGAGAACACTTCAAAATAAAACAGGAAACAGGACAAAATCCCCAAACTATGACGACCGCAGCGGCCTGCATTAGAATCCAACCTGTGGACCTTTAGTGCATGTCATCCTCCCTCTCTCTCCCACAGATCCTGTCTCTCTTTAGCTCTTTCTATCAAATAAAAGCAAAAAGGCCAAAAAAATTCACCTTAGGAGTCGTAGTTTTCATTTTCTTTTTTATAACCTTATTCAAATAGTTACATTTGTATGCATACGTGTATTCACAGTATGTGTGAATATGTCCATCCAAGTATATAATCATTAGCCGTCGCCTTGGTTACAGGTGGAAAAATGAAGCTGCACCAGGGTTTGTGCCGCCATACAGATTCTCCCTCAGAAAGACCAGCGTCTTCCTCCAGGCGTCTTCCTGAGCACGAGAATGTGCCGCTGTCTCTCCTCCCCACAGAGCCATAACTGCAAAGACAACAGGAAACTGAAACGTCAAAAGCCTAAAGTCCTGATTTTGGAGAGTTTCTGTTACTGTCTACAACTTCCCAGTCTGAAGTTGAACCTACATGTCTGATGTGTGTCGACTGTTTTGAAGGTGCTGGCTCGGGCGTGCGGGGTGTACGGAGGTTCAATCAAGTGGCCGGCGTTCGGGTACGACAAGACAGTCAGCAGGTGGCTATTCCCCGCCCGCTCCATCATCTCCCTGATCTGGAAAATAGGAAGAAAAAGACCTAATCTCTCTATTTGTCAGATGGTTTCATAATGTATATATTTATGTTTCTAATACTGTTTTTACTGCTGTCATCTCTGATCAGTATGGAATCTTTGCAGAACAGGCACTAAATTTCAAGACCAAAAGACCTAAATTACTGTGAGATTTTAAAAGACATCTTCGGAATTATGGAAATAAATTTAAACCTGTCTTTAATCTGGAAAACATCCTTTGAGAACTGATTTAGTTTGACAGCCAGAAGCCAGAAAAGTCAGAGGACTATGGGAAATGACAATCTGACTCGTAACCTCTCGAAACTCCAGAAGCTCATGAGCTAACTAATTAACTAAATGTTGTTGTAGATTGAAAATGAAGTAAGACGCCAGTGAAATAACACTTTTTTTGTAAGATCTTGAGAAAATCTATTAACGTCTTCTTTAACATTGAATTTTCTGTATGATTTGTTTTTCTTTAAGGTGGTGATTATTGTTAAACATTATTAAGGTTATATGATGTTTGTATATAATACACCACTTTCAATAAAAGTGTGAAACTACGAAAATAAAAATAATGAAATGGCTGAGTTTTAATAAGATAGTAAATTGTTTCACACAGTGTTGGTTCATTTACATATAGTGCTCTATTTATTCATATGATTAACTTATTTCTAGTGTCTAATCTTTTAATTTAATATTGGCCATTTTGGAATTCCATATAACCCAGTAGCTGTTCAGTTTCCTCTCAGCGATTAGAAAAGTTTAATCCAACTTTTGTCGTCCTGCGACTTCAAACCTCTGGACCAAGCTTGTTATTCACAATGGATGTTGTCATGTCAGTAAACTCACGTCCTGTGCAGACTCGTAGGCAGGCCAGTTCTGATCGTCCTCACCTACAACCAGCAACAGAGGACACTGGAGTCGTCCCACCTGCTCAGAGACAAACAGCAGCAGCATTTCAGTTTTGTCACCGGCTGCAGCTTCCAATATTTATGTATCACCTGACATCACATGGAATAATTGATCGGTGACATTACTCAAAGCTAGAGAGACAAATTTATCCACAAATACCGTAAATTCTTTAAGTATCTCAACTGCAGAGGGTGTCAGGCCCTTTATTTGAAGCAGGCTTATATTAGTATATTTGGTCATATTTTAGTATGAAGCCTCCTTGTTTTCTGATCTGCACCTGTTTGCCCTGTTAAATTTTTGTTACTGCATTGTGCTTATAATACAAACTCAACACTTCATAAAGTTTTATAACTAGGTTCAGGAACAAAGACCATGCCTCAAACACATCCCATTTCTGCACAAAAATATTTAAGCACACTTTATCTGTTCCCTCCCCCTTTGACTCAGTTTTCACATGACCTGTGACAGACTAGCACAGAAATGCTTACCAAACCATGGACCAGGAGCTTCTTCTCAACCCTTCAGATAGCGATCTGTTTAAAGAAGATCAGCAAACTCCTGAAATCTCTGCATCCTCTCCATCTCCTAATATCCAACCTTGTCAGCAACCTCGGTTGCACTCAGCAATCCATATTCACTGCTGGCGCTCTACGCTTTCATCCTCCAACAACTTCAACGTTGTGTGGCCTTCGCCTCCCAGCAGCTCCAGGGGAATATCCTGTCTTCGGCATTTGAGGGATGTCGCCCCTTCCAGACTCCCCTCTCCGATCGAGATCTAGGCACTCGAACAACAGACAAAGCCACCGAGACCGTAATTCACCCCGCCAACACTCTGACCATCCCACAGCTTCAAACTTTTCCAAGTGTACAGTGCTCGCCTGAAGCAGGCACTCAGTCATCAAAACATCCCTTTCCACTACTCCAACAACAAAGCAAAACTTTTCCAACTGTTCACAGACTCTCAGCAAAACGCCGCTCTCCCTCTCCGAGCTTCCAGAGCACTTCCAGGTTCCCAGCATCGCGTCCACTGCAACGCTGATGACATCACAGCGCGTCCCATGGTCAAAGAAGCCCAGCCTTCCACATTAGCCCTCCCAGAGGGCCAGGTCGTATCAAACCCTGTACAAGCTCTCTCTGAACTCTGTTTCAGAGTTATCTCATTCCTCCACTATTTTCTGTCAGGCTTCACAAACAACCTGAGCATACGCATCCCTCCATCCAAGCATCCTTTTCCTTGCTTCTACCTTTCCTATTCAATTTCCTTTGGCTACATCAGCTCCTCCCACCTTGATACCAGCCATCGCAGCCGCACAGACCGCACCCATGAGAGGGTTCCATAGTGGTGCCATTGTTTTTCCTACTGTTTCTTTTTCACTTCAGCCACTGCATTACCTCTGGTGAGACCAATCGTATCCGCCCAACCATCCCTCGTGTCACCCACGCTGAGGCAACAGATTTATTCATACAGTTTAAAGTTACAGGGACAGTGCACATTAATAGACATTTCTGCAAATGTGTCAGTTTTGCCAATCTGGCTAATTTTCAACTGCAGTCCCTTCCTGCCAGTAACTATGTTGACCTTGCTCAATTGATACATCCATCCACATGTAATCCCCATATCCCCAGGGAACTGCAAACTGCATTCGGTCCCATTGACCTCAAACATTCCCTGCCTCCTGCAAAGAACTCAAGGCAGTTGAATTTGCCTTCACATTCTCCCTGTACTGTGACATTTTTGTTCTGCCTTCCCTGGCCACAGGTCAGAACTGGATGACTGATCCTCAATCTGGCCTTGCGGTTCGGTGGCAATGGATTCTACACTTACCACATTCTCTTTGCATCTCAAGCCGCTGGACGCCTGCAGCAATACAACCAAGAAACATACTGGGGAACACTACATCCTAAGCTGTATTGCTGTGTTTTTGCAGCTCACTCTTCCTTGAATTGCGACCTGTGCGGTGCACCATCCCATCCAGCCACAGCATGCACCCTCACCATCTCTGCTTTGCACCTCATTCTCCAAATAAACAAAGATTGCCCCCTTCATACCCCCACTGTCTATCACCCCCAAACCAGCTAACACCCAGCCAACCACCTTGGCCCACTTCCTTAAAGTGTGGATAACAGGGGAAGACCTGTTCTCCACCGGGCAGGAGGATGGTCTTTAATAACATAAACGACATAGGATGCAACGCTTCAAGGCGTTGCTCATGGCTCCACTGTCCCAAGCATCAATAGCCAAATTCCTAGCTCCAGATCCAGATTTCTCTATGCAGCATACAACAATCAATCACGGCATCTCCCTCATCTGCCTTGCAGGCCAAGGAGCCTGGTTGTCCAAGGCAGACATCACCATCACCAGTCCCCCCATCTACCCTGACTACTGGCATCTTTTCGGCGTCTTCTGGAAGGGCGCATACTACTTTACAGTACGTCTCACCTTCGGGTGCAAGAACAGCCCAAAAATATATGAATCTTTATCCGTAGCGCTCTGCTGGATCTTGACAAACAACTACTACTAACTACAAACTCCCATGTGTCATCCATCTCCAAGATGACATGGCACTGTCTCCTCCCCCATCATACAGTCTAAACATTCTGACTTTCATATTTCTCGAACTTGGAGTTCCTCTCTCCTCAACACAGTCCTGGAACTTCTTGGCAGATGCACCAAACACCAACTTCTCTCACTGTTAAGCCACCTCAATACGCCATCCGTATTATCCCTCAAGGTCGATGCTTCTTGTCACCCCTCCTTTCCATAGCCGCCTCTGTTCCATCTCTCCACGACCATGTTACATTGGACGAAGGTACGGCGTCTCCTTTTATGATGACCACATTACCAAGCCAGAAGATATTCAGCTGTTCACAGATGCAGCCCCTTCACAGGGGACAGATGGTTCTCAGCCAAATGGCCGTCCAAATTCTCATCTCTCAATCCTTCATCCACCATCTGCAAAATGTAAAATAAACTAGCCAGTCAAGCTTCCCCCCAAGAGCCTCTGATTGTCTCAGAGACAGGTAAAGTGGCCACACACTTCTGGTTTCTCATCCACTTTCATTAAATCCTACACAGATATGGAATATCCCCCGAGCTACACTAAGGGCATAAACAAAAGACACATGCTTTTGAGACCAAAACCACAAATACAAAACTGAAAAACTGTATAAGGAAATTCTGGCTGGTGGTACTCACGTCCACTTTGAGTGCGGGGTCGGTGGGAATAGGCAGCAGAAGATCTCGCCAGATCACCTGGTTCTCCTCAGTGATGCGAGTCTTCCCAGCGTTCCTAATTGGACAAAAAAAAAAAAAAAGACTGAAAAATTCTTCATCTTCCCTAATTCTGACTGATGATGACTCAACTCAGATTTGAATCAGTCTGAGTCACCAGACTGAGTCTATATATATATACATATATATATATATATATATATATATATATATATATATATACATATATATACATATACATACATACATATATATATATATATATATATATATATATATATATATATATATATATATATATATATATATATATATATATATATATATATATATATATATATATATATATATATATATATATATATATATACATATACATACATATATATATATACATATATACACATATATATACACACACATATATATATACACACACACACACACACACACACACACACATATATATATATATATACACATACATATACACACACATATACATATATATACATATATACATATATATACATATATACATATACATATACATATATACATATATATACACTGTATACACACACACACACACACACACACACACTGTATATAGTGGTAGTGTCTGTGTATGTATGTGTGTGTGTATATATACTGTATGTACACTACCACTCAAAAGTTTGGAGTTACCTGTTATATTGATGTTTTTCTTCTTTACTTCAATAAAATAATGCTATTTTAACATACATTTAAAAAACAGTATAATTATACACCAAGTGTATTATTTGCATTTGAAAGAATAATTAAATGATTAAAACATTCGTTTAGTCAATGTCCCCACAGTGTTGCATGACATGGGAGAATACTATTGTAACCATTTTCCCTCTCTTCGATTTTCTGTTTGTTTTCCAGTCCAGAAAAGCGTAAGTGACCCTAGATAATTTTTTAACCACAGCTGTGGTTGCAATTGGGCTCTAAATATTTTCAGAACCCGTTTTTCTTTGGGCCCTCTGCAGTCTATTCTGTGGTTAGAAACTGTGATTTGTCAGTCCAAAGTATGTTCAGCTGCTATTTCATGATCCAATTCTAACACTCCTAACCCTAGACTAACCTACTATTAGAAGTTTTAAGAATAGCTTTGCTAAAGCAACACGCCTATTAATTCCAGCTTGTTAGAGGCATTATTGTGCACTTGACTGAAACAGGAACCTGTTCCTATTTAAATCTGCACAGATTTTAATGCTAAGCTTCCAATTTCTTTTACCAATGACTGATTTCTTGTATTCTTATTTAACTGTTGCTCAGAAATCTTTGTCTCTTTCTGCCCTATCAGTTGTCAGTCTGGTTGACCCATTGTACAGCATTTTGTTCTTCATGTACAAAACATTACTTTTTTGGCAAACCCTTCGATAACTATTTGTAAAGAGGACTTTCTTCACCATAAAAGCATGAGAGACCATTCAAATATATATACAGTAGTATTCCAGCCATCTGACTGTACCAAATCAAGCTTTTGTGGCAGGCGACTCCAAACTTTTGAGCATTTGCATTTAAATATATATATATATATATATATATATATATGGGGTCATTAAAATCGAAAGGGATCATTCTCGCTACTTCGGGAGATAAAAGAAAGAGAGTGGGCTATGCCATAACATAAGCTTCTCAGTGAATAAGTTCCACCTGTTGACATTTTTTTGGTAGTGTGAAAGCGATAAAAGAGCAGCCTGTGGTAGTTTTGGTATTGTCACTTCCTGGTTTATTTTGGTAGTATTCTTCTTCCCTTGTATGTCTTGTGTTTTTACTTCCTGTCTGTGTTTTCCCTCCAGTTTTGATTGTTGGTCCTCCCTTGATTATTTGCCCCTGTGTCTCGTTGTCTCACCTCCCCTAGGGTATTTAGTCTCGGTCTTTTCTTTGTTCAGTGTTGGATTATTGTTGTACACATGGTGTTGGTCCTTGCCGAGCATTGACTGTGAGTTTATATTGGATTCTTTGTTCTCCCGTGGACCTTGTTTGGATTTTGGATTTTTGGATTTTGCCTGCTCCCCTCTGAACTGTGTTCCCACCTTGGACTCACTCCCCTGCTTTCACCTATGCTAGCAGGCACTTAGCTGCCTTTTGTCTGCTCATTACCTGTCTGCTACTGTTCTGCCCGTATTTGCCTGCATACCACCCCACAATAAACACGGTAGTCATCTGGCTACTTTTCCCTGAGATTGCTTCCTCATCATCTGCTTTTGGGTCCACATACCTCTATACAGCACCCCTTACGACACAGCCATATGGATTAAACAAGTTAGCTAACAGTACCTGGTGGAAAAGTGAAAGTTAGGACAGCTTAACGGCTATCCTAAAGTTAGGAACGTTTAAGATTTTTGTAGGTTAGGACGCTTGTGTAATACACTTTTCCTATATTAAGTTAGCATAGGAACTCTAATTACCATGGTTACCAAACAGTTAAGATAGGATCTGCAAGTTAGAAAGTTTCTGTAATACAGCCCCAGGACATTTAATGGCAATCTGACCAGTAGTATCTGAGTTGTTAAACAAAAATCATAAAGTAACTGACGGCAGATCAACTTACTCATGAAAGAAATTAAACATTTGTTCCAGAGTTCCGTCTGTCGGCTGCACATGACTCCCACTAATACACACCGCACACCTGAGCTGGGAGACCACACACACACACTTAAAATATACAGAGATTTACACAGGATCACCTGAGACACAAACCAGATCAGAATTAATTGTTAATGGACAAGTAAGTTCCAATAAGTGCAGGAAAACTACACAGAATGACAAAGTAGTAATGTATAAAAAAAAATTTTATGGGGAAACACATAGCATTGGAGCATTGATATAGACATATATAGACAATCAAGTTCAATAATCATTCAGGTTGTGTTGCTAAATGAAAGCACCGGCCTGCTTGCACTGCACCTTTTGTATGAAAAAGCTTCTCCCGTGCAATGGCACTCCTAATTGTGTATACATGCTGGAGCACACAGGACACGCACTGCTTCCCTGTGTTCCTAGTGCATGAATGAGCTCACTCTTTGATCGCAAGTAATACGTTTCCTGATTAATACATATAGTGTTGTAACAAAGCCCTTTATTTTTATATATTTTAGAACATACTATAGATTACAATAAATGTCTACAGTTGATGGACATACATGAGAGTTGAGAGAAGAAAATGCGCATGCTCTCTGTACACACGCAATACCAACTGCTGTGGGCTTTGATGTGTTTTACCAAAGGTCGGAGGGTGCTCGCTTATTGCAGAGTTATGATGTGTTCCATTTTAATCAAAGAAACATTGAATTTATGATCCAGAAACAACACACGAAAGTTTGTATTTCGTTAAACAGATCCTGGGAAGTTTTGTGATAAACTCTTTCTGTCTAATTAAAAGACAGAAAAGACGCTATTCCCAGGTGTCATAGCTCTCTGCCCGGATCCTCCTGTTTTAGTTTTTTTCAAAAACAACCATATCCTTTTTCAATATATTCAAGGACAGGTTCAGGTAATCATGTTTTTGTCTTTAATCAGAAGTTTCCTTGTGTAATGGCGCCCCCGTGCGGATAAAAGCATAATGGCACAATAATTCATAACCAATCAGAGACTGTCAATGATTTTCGTGTTTTGATTATGGACCAATAGGGAACATCCCAATAACCCGCCAGGAGGAGCATGTTTTGAAAATATAAGTGAATACATAACTGAGTCTGTTCATTTTCTTTATGAACCAACTTGGTTTCACGTGTATTTTGTTTTGATATTACAGTAAAATCTATATTGCATTGAACTCTATTCGACTCAAGTGTTTTACTGAAGAAGAGGGAGGGGTGGGAGGGGGGGAGCCACAGGAGGTGGACCGGAGCTCCAACGCAGATAATGAGGGGGTGTAGTGGAATGAGTAGAGGAAAGGAGGGCTAAGGACCGCGGTATGAGTTATCTGGCTGGGCATAATATTTCTGGATGGGCCAGAGTGTAGCAGTCCCCAGACCCTAGGGAGGGGACCAGCCAGCTGTAGAGCTAAAGCTGTCAAGCTTTAGACTGCTTCAACTAACCTTCATTAAAGCTACGTTAAGCTATGTCAAGATGATAAAAGTAACTTTCAGCTATAGTTGTCTTACCTTTATAACTTGGGAGTAAGCAGCCAATTTGAGGGTGACACTGGATCCGAGGGAGAGACCCAACATGGCGATCCTGCTGCCGAGGACCTGAGGATGCTGCTCCAGGACTCTATAGGCCGTCTGCAGCAGGAAAACATGCCAGAAAACAAACTGTTACAGTTGTAACACCGAAGGCCATGCTTTTAACATTTTGTGAAACAGGATGAAAATAAATTATAAGTTTCAGTTTGCATGGATTTTCATGCTTTATATTAACATGCATATTAACCAAGATCGCCCTCACTATTTTAGAGGATAAAGCATTGTACATCTTTCTGCATTTCGTGCAGTCTACATCCTGTGATGGTGACAACTGGTATATTCAGTGTTAGATGTCACAAAACTTCTGACAGCTATACTAACTCAAATCTGAAATCTTTTGAATTGGCCATATATTTCCATAAACCAGCTTTCATCTTGTCTTGGCAGCTGGGCCATCAATGTGAAACAGGCTGCTGTAATCTGGTTTTACAGCATCTTCTAGGTTATTTTGGTCTTTTTTAAATCTTTGATGATTCACACATCTGCCCTGGAAGAGGGATCTCTCCTGTGCTTGTGGTTTTGTTTGTGGAGTTTTTCCTGGTCTGGAATGTTGTACAGATTATAAAGCCCTCTGAGGCAAGTTTGTAATTTGTGATTTTTGACTGTATGAATAAAATTTACTTGACACAGCTGGACAATAGTGGCTCCCTGTGTTTAGAGATATGTCAAAAACCTCTGCTGCCTCCAGCCAATCAAAACTGCTGCTGCCAGGCTGTTAACCTAGTTAACAGTTATGACTCTATTACGCCACTGAGGTTAATTGCTGATTTGAAGATTTTATTGATTAAAAACAAAGCCCTACAGAGTCAAGCTATTTACATTACATTTATACATATTTTATAATTATCTGATATTAGTAAAGTAGAAATGTATTAATAATAAAAATAGTAGTATGAAAATTGATTTTTCATCAGATTCAACAACAAAAACTCAGGCTGTATGGGTCAAATGGAAGTTACGGAGGTAACTATGGTTCTGTGAATTGCTGGATGACAGTCAGTGGCTGTAAACAAAGCGGATATGTCTCCTTGTGCTCCTCACAGGTCGAGATCTGCTTTTAACCAGGACCAAGAGGTACGAGCCTCTTTACATTGGCTCCCTGTTTGTTTTAGGATTGATTTTAAGATCTTATTGATTACTTTTAAGGCTCTTCATGGCTCCAGACTATATTTTAGACCTTTTAATCCCTTATGAACCTTCACGTAGTTTGAGATCTTCGGGCAGGGGTCTGTTCCTGAGTCCAGGATGAAAACTAAGGGGGACAGAGCTTTTGCCATCAGGGCCCCGAGGCTCTGGAACAACTTGCCCAAAGAAATTAGGTTGTCTGAGTCAGGGTCTTCTTTTAAGTCTCTTCTCAAAACGCGTTTTCATCGGAAAGCATTTCCTCTTCTTACCTGAGCTGTACAGCACTTTGTACTTTGTTTTGATAAGTGCTCTATAAAAAAAGTTTATTATTATTATTATTATTATTATCTCTTATAAACAAAGTCTTGTGCGTGATGTGTAGGAAATGTGAGGACTCTCAGATACGTGTTCAACCTCCTTAGGTCTAGTATAGGCCTGAAAGAATTGTTCTTCTTTGGTATCAGAAAATATGATGAGTAAACCCATCGTTCTGTGTGTGTGTGTATACTACTATGATGTCCAAGAGTATGGCTATATCCTGTGACAAAAACTGGGCCTTCACTGGGTCTGTGACTGAGGTCACCCGAGGTGGTGGCAAGCAGCTGCTTTATCTTATGTGATAGTAAAATTTATATTTTGGGGTTTTTACTGTTGGTTGGACAAAACAAGATATTTAAAGATGTCACCTTGGGCTTGAAAAAAAATATGATTTTTCAATAGTTTCTGACATTTTTCAGACCAAACAATTAATCAGTTAATCAACAAAATAATCGGCAGATTAATCGATAAAGAAAATAATTACTAGTTGCAGCCCTAGACTCAGTAGTCTTTTCCTTTTCAGTGACACATATCTAGTAATGAAGAAATACGTAAATTAATATATATTAAAAAAAAATTCTCCTCACCAGTATTCAATTCCTGGCGAAGTGGAGAAACTCTTCACAACATTAACCAACTACACCATTGTGTAGTGAAACTCTGGTGAAACTTTTTTTTACATTAATAAAATATCAAAGAACAGTTGAAAGAACCTGTTTAACAACAAATTTCCCCCCAGGACAAAACCAACTATCTTTATAATAATGTCAGCTAAGCTGACTCATCTCACACCATCTGTCAGAGGAAGAATCTAAATATTGACATCAATCTGTATGAACAAGTCAATGTACACTGAAAGCAGCAGTGGCATTTGCTCAGGGTTAAAAAGAAGGCTCTAAGAGCTAAAACACAGAGTCACAGAGTGTGCCCTCAGGAGCTCATTAAGTAGTTGTTTTTATATTCTTTTATTTGAAGTCCTTGGATCTGAAGATACACATTAAGGTTCAGAAACTGTTGGAACCTTTTGGGTTTTAGCATCACACACCACTGTGCCTCAGAGGATTGGGAAGGGTTGTAAAAAATGTTTTACTTTGCTTCGGCAGAAATATGCAGACTCTTATCTTAAGAGTCATCGCGTTTACCTCAAAGTACTGGTTGTCCACCATCTTCCCGGTTTCTATGGTGATTTTAGGGGTTAGGTAGTCGAGGGTCAGGGAGGCGATGCCATGGGAGGCCAGCAGCGCTGCACGGTACTCCAACAAATACCCTCCACCCCCCCACAGGTCCAGAAGGCCGGGGAAAGGTCCTGATCCTTCAGATCAGTCAAAACACCAAAAACAGTTTATAGTTTACACAACGATGATATTGTATATTTCTGATGCTTCTGCAACTCTGGGTTTACATTGGATGGAAACGTTTTTGAGTGTTTCCTGCCTTCATTTTTTACTTGGTCATTCAACAATAAAGGCTGGTCGCAACTAACGTATGCTGAACTTGGTTAACTTTCATGGTTAATGGTAGTCCATTGGTCATTGTTGCTCAGAATGTCACACCTGAACTCCACCCACAGGACACCTCCCTCCAGACTCTCCTCTGGTCCTACCTGAGGGCAGGAAGAGGGTCGCAGTGAGTCCGCCCTCTGTGATCGGGATCCTGCAGACGCCGGGAGCCATGTACCAGCGCTCTACCACCACACTGGCCAGAGGCACCTGATCCACAAAGCCCTCAGTCTGGTGACCCTGGTACACCGAGATCGTGACCTCCATGGGAGTCTGGACATTAACCTTCCTCAGCCTGAGGGATGATGGGAAAGAGTCGACTCTGATAATGATAAGTGATTCGGTATTGATTGGTATCAGCTCTATCCTTGTTGGCCTACCTGAACCCAGGTTTGCTGCCTGGAACTGGTCCAAGGCTCCACAGTAGACCCATTGGTTCAACCCCAGAATATGTCCCACCCAGACTGGGGTCCTCTGAAACTGTAAAGTGAAAGGGCATATCATTTTTCAAAATTTTAACTTGACATGACATGTTTTAATCTATATTGCTTTTATCGAGGTTGCTGAACATTTTAAAATTTCAAAATGGAACATCTTTCTACAAACTTCCAGTTTTTGCTGCCAATGAATGTGATGATTTGGGTTACATTTATAGCTGGACATTATCTTGAATAACAGCTTAAATGACAATACTATCAGCACTGCTACATATATTTTTGAATCCCTGGAAATTTATGAATTGACTTTTTCCATACTTTCGTAGTCTTACAAATACAGGTACTTTTATATTTTATACTACAGTATTTATATCTTAATATTTTTACAAATTATGAAAACCTGTAAATTACCACAATTACCCCATTTTACAAAACCGGGGACATGTTTCTACAAATGAACTTATCCCGCAAACTTTTCAGTCAAAAGTTTTCAAAAAGTTTTTCAAATCAATTCTCCTGTTTTTTCCAAGTCTAGGCATTGAACCACGTACCGTTCACAGTCCCGGTGGCGTTGGTAGTGTAGTGAGCGAACGCCTCCCAGGTGTGTCCATCTTCACAATGATGGAGGGCATGGACGGTCAGCTGGAAACCAGACGGGGCATTCTGGATCAAGACGGTGAACTTCTCATCCATGAGTCCTCTGGCCGGCTGGACCGACAGCTTCACACAAAACTGCTTTATGTCCATCCTGAACTGCACACAAACACAAACTGACCAGACTCGACTCTGAGAATGACTCCTAAAGACCGAATGAGTTTGTCTACTTTGCTCTGAATTATCGTCCTTTCTTGTTCATTTAAACACAACTGAGGGTTGTAGAACGACCAATACTGCTGGTACCAAAACCAGAGTGTGGCCAAAGGTATGAGCTGTATGCAGATTAGAAGGTAACAAAAAAGTCATGTATCAGGATGAATTCCTAGCTCCTTACCAAACTAACTTGTCAGCAAAAACACATCTTAAGGTTTGGTTAGTTTTAGGCACAAAAATGACTTGGTTATAGTTTAAGGAAAGATCATAGTTTTGGCTAAAATTACTTCCTCGTTGTGGTTAGGGGGGATCTAGTGCAGCCTCACAGATCTGCTAGCCTGGCTGCAGACCTAATCAAACATAGAAATGCAAGTGCAGAGTGCATCCCTATGAGAAGCCTGTCTACACTTTAACAGAACATTATTTAACAGATAGATATTGTCCTTTTAGAGTAGTATTCATTAGCCACACCTGTTCATGTATAACTGGAGCAAGTTGCTCTTTACATTATCTTCTTTGCTCACTCTGTTCCTTCCTCCTGTGTCTGTAGATAAACAATATCAGAGGGTATCTATTTTTGAAGACAAACATACCTCAGCTTGAAAATATATGAGTCTAAAAAGCCCTGAATATTAACTCAAAGTCCCTTAAAGTTCTTTATTTCATGCCCCAGTTTCCCTAAAATGTATTTAAAATTTTAATCAGAAGATACACCCCTTCAGATGCACTCTCTCATTTTCAAGGGGGTCCTCAGGCACAAAAACATTGAAATTAACAGACATTTAAACAAAAAATAAATAGTAATGCTAATAAATTAAACAACATGAATTAACATAGTAACATCAACAGGAATATACACATAAGGGCTCTCCCACAATCCCAAACAACACACACTCTACAGATCCGTCATTTGCACAGTTAACAAGAAATAAACATTATGTCAAAGTACTGAGTCTGTCTATAAACTAAAAATGAAGGAAAATACAAAGAAAACAAGAAGTAGCTTACATTTTGTTGCATGTTTAGTTAACAGTTTGTCTCACGTGCATATATCTTCTTTGCACATACAACACATTTGAGGGAAACAAGCAAAAAAGTCTTGAAGTTATGAAAAGTAGGCCTCGATCTGAGTGACTAGCAGATTATTCCAGTCGGATGGTGCTTTACACTTAAAAACACAACTTGCTTATTTATTCCTAAAAATACGTATTTAAACACTTACTGTACAAGCAGACTGAGAACAGATGCAGACCTCACAGTGGTCTTCTGTCTGTCAGTTGGTTCGTTGTGTATAAAACACTGATCCACAGCTGAATTTTATCCAACGTCAAGTTCAGCCTCTCCCTGTGGAGCTTCAGTCTCCTCCCACAGTAACATCACTCTGTCTGGACACAAGATGGAGCCATCGAATCACCGAAACTCCAGCTGCTATCTGATGCAGTTAACTCCACCAATGTCTTTAGGGGGAGAGTTGTAGTTAGTATAGAAAGTTGTGTAGATAGATGCATCATCTGAAAGCTGGGAACCTGAAGATTAATTTGAGATGGAGACTTGCACTGTGTGTCAAGTTCTTCTAGTCATAAATCTGTAATAAACGTTGTGTTTTGGTTAGACACCTATTCAGATTTGGAACATTTAGAGTTTATAAAGGGCTTAGAACATTATGATGGAAGTTTGTGTGTATACACACACGTGTATACACACACACACACAATTTTATTCATATAGCAGCAATTCATAATTTGGTGGTGGTGGTGGTGCAGGCCAAAGGTCACTGGAGGCCAGCAGTGTGGCTGGAGAACAAGATCAGGGATTGGCGACAGGGCAGCAGGACAGTAAGCCGTGAGAGGGCAGCTGGACGGCAGGACATGGTGGCTGCAATCCGGCAGCGGCAGGGGTGTGCCGTAGGTTCAGGGGATTGTTGCGGCCCAGCAGGAGGCAGGGGTGTGCTGCAGCACAGACAGGAACGGGCTGAGGTGCAAGCTGGTCAGCAGGCTGAGACGCAGACTGGAGGCTAGCACGCAGAAGGTAGGCATGCAGGGATATCTGCTAGGAACTTGCAGGGTGGGGTGCAGGCTTCTTGCTAGCATGTTGGTTGCTAGCAGGCAGGGAATCAAGTTGATAGCTGCGAGGACCACCAAAAGCCAGGCGGGTGCCCAGGAACAGGTTCGGAGCTGGGAATGGCTCAGGCTCAGGCAGGTTGCAGGCTAACTGATAAGTTTTTATGTACACAGGCTGGTACCTTAAACTTTTTATCAAATATCTGTTAACTTTCTTAAATTCCGATAAAACTCTAATCCTTATCATTGGCCCTGACAATCTGCATACAGAATTAAAATCCTCACTTGGTCCCTTTTCCAACAACACTTCTGTCAAAATCTTAGGTGTCTTATTAAATTCCTACCTTCATTTTGAAATGCATATTAGCAAGGTCATCCGATCCTTTATCATTAAGGTGTAAGACTAGGGGACCGAGCTTTTGCTGTTAGGGCACCTCAACTCTGAAATGAACTGCCCCACAAACTCAGACTTGCAAAATCAATATCTTCTTTTGAAATCGATTCTGAATATGTATTTTTATTGAAAGGCTTTTTTATAACCTTATTCAAATAGATACATTTGTATGCATATGTGTATTCACAGTATGTGTGAATATGTCCATCCAATTATATAATCATTAGCCGTCGCCTTGGTTACAGGTGGGAAAGTGAAGCTGCACCAGGGTTTGTGCCGCCATACAGATTCTCCCTCAGAAAGACCAGCGTCTTCCTCCAGGCGTCTTCCTGAGCACGAGAATGTGCCGCTGTCTCTCCTCCCCACAGAGCCATAACTGCAAAGACAACAGGAAACTGAAACGTCAAAAGCCTAAAGTCCTGATTTTGGAGAGTTTCTGTTACTGTCTACAGCTTCCCAGTCTGAAGTTGAACCTACCCTTCTCACGTGTATGAACTGTTTTGAAAGTGCTGGCTCGGGCGTGCGGGGTGTACGGAGGTTCAATCAGGTGACCGGTGTTCGGGTATGACAGGACAGTCAGCAGGTGGCTATTCCCCGCCCGCTCCATCATCTCCCTGATCTGGAAAACAGGAAGAAAAAAACCCTAATCTCTCTATTTTTCAGATGGTTTCATAATGTATATATTTATGTTTCTAATACTGTTTTTACTGCTGTCATCTCTGAACAGTAAGGAATCTTTCCAGAACAGACACAAAACTTCAAGACCAAAATAACATACCAGCATTGTTTTCTTCCTGGGAGAAAATAACACATTTTGTTGAGATTTTCATGTGCATAATTGCATAAAAACACACATTGTTTGGCAAAAAGCATAGAAACTGTTTCAATACCGGTTTGCTCTGTTCCTTATTACATCCCTGTGCATTTGCTGTTTTTATGAAATAAAAATACATTTGAAAAAGGGCAATTATTTAACAAAATGAATTTCAATAAAAGAGTAAAACTGAAAATAAAAATAATTAAATGGTTGAGTTTTAATAAGCTAGTAAATTGTTTCACACAGTGTTGGTTCACTTACATATAGTGCTCTATTTATTCATATGATTAACTTATTTCTAGTGTCTAATCTTTTAATTTAATATTGGCCATTTTGGAATTCCATATAACCCAGTAGCTGTTCAGTTTCCTCTCAGCGATTAATAAAGTTTAATCCAACTTTTGTCGTCCTGCGACTTCAAACCTCTGGACCAAGCTTGTTATTCACAATGGATGTTGTCATGTCAGTAAACTCACGTCCTGTGCAGACTCGTAGGCAGGCCAGTTCTGATCGTCCTCACCTACAACCAGCAACAGAGGACACTGGAGTCGTCCCACCTGCTCAGAGACAAACAGCAGCAGCATTTCAGCTTTTATCACCGGCTGCAGCTTCAAATATTTATGCATTACCGGACATCAGAATCAGAAATACTTTATTGATCCCCATAGGGAAACTCTTTGTTACAGTAGCTTGCCTTTACGTCAGTGCACACAGGAGAAACAATAGCAAACAATATGATACACTATAAAACACTATAAAAACAGGTCAGAAAATAAATTAAGTATCAGGTCGGTATAAGTATAGGATAAACTAAGTGTCAAGTACCAAGTGGGTTTACCGGTTGATGATGATAGTACAGTATAATAATACAGTGTAACAAAATATGTAATAAGCAGAGGTACATGTACTGTCGAGAGTAATAGAGGTATATAATATCAATAACAACAAATAAGAAAAACTAACATGGGAAAACTAATATTGCATGGGAGTAGTACACAGAATATTGCACAATTATTCAATTAAGGCGGAGATGTAATGATCAATGTCCAGTTTAGTGACCTAGGCTCATACAGACTAACCCTTAGAGGAAGGAGTTAAAGAGTTTGATGGCCACAGGCAGGAATGACTTCCTGTGGCGCTCTGTGGTGCATTGTGGGGGGATGAGTCTTCCGCTGAAGGTGCTCCTTTGCTTGACCAGCACGTCATGGAGCAGGTGGGAGACACTGTCCAAGATGGCATGCAGTTTGGCCAGCATCCTCCTCTCTGACACCACCGCCAGAGAGTCCAGCTCCACCCCCACAATGTCACTGGCCTTGCGGATCAGTTTGTTGAGTCTGTTTGCGTCCGCTACCCTCAACCTGCTGCCCCAGCATGCAACAGCATACAGGATAGCACTGGCCACCACAGACTCATAAAACATCCTCAGCATTGTCCGGCAGATGTTGAAGGACCTCAGCCTCCTCAGAAAATAGAGGCGGCTCTGGTCCTTCCTGTAAACAGCTTGAGTGTTCTTGGTCCAGTCCAGTTTGTTATCCAAGTGTACTCCCAGGTACTTGTAGTCCTCCACAATGTCCACACTGACCCCCTGGATGGAAACCGGGGTCGCTGGTGTCTTGGCCCTCCGTAGATCCACAATCAGCTCCTTAGACTTTGTCGCATTGAGGTGCAGATGGTTCTGCTCACACCATGAAACAAAGTTACCCACCACAGCCCTGTACTCCGTCTCATCACCATCGCTGATACATCCCACCACAGCAGAGTCATCAGAAAACTTCTGAAGGTGGCAGGACTCTGAAGTCCGTGGTGTAGATGGTGAAGAGGAAGGGAGAGAGGACAGTCCCCTGAGGGGCCCCAGTGTTGCTGACCACGCTGTCCGACACACAGTGCTGCAGGTGCACGTGCTGTGGTCTGCCAGTCAGGTAGTCCACAATCCAGGACACGAGGGGGGCATCCACCTGCATTGCTGCCAGCTTCTCACCTTCCAAGGGCTGGCCGGATGGTGTTGAAAGCACTGGAGAAGTCAAAAAACATGATCCTCACCGTGCTAGCCGGCCAGGTGGGTGTGGATGCAGTTAAGCAGGAAGATGATGGCGTTCTCAACTCCCAGCCGGGGCTGGTAGGCGAACTGAAGGGGGTCCAGGAGGGGTCTGACCATGGGCCGCAGCTGTTCCAGCACTAGTCTCTCCAGCAGGAGCCGGTGTGTCGAATCTGTTAAAGAACAGATTAAGTTCGTTGGCCCTGTCCAAGCTGCCTTCAACTCCTCTGCTGCCAGTCGGTCTGAAGCCAGTGATGGTCTTCATGCCGCTCCAGACCTCCCTCATGTTGTTCTGCTGGAGTTTCCACTCCAGCTTCCTCCTGTACTTCTCCTTGGCTTCCCTGATTTTCACCTTCAGGTCAGCCTGGATAGCCCTCACCTCCTCCCTATTACCATCAGTAAAGGCCCTCCTCTTGGCATTCAGGATGTCATTGATGTCCTTTGTTACCCACTGTTGGGAAGGGGAGCTGTATGCATCCTTAACGTTAGCATACAGCAGGTCCAGTGTCCTCTTCTCTCTAGTAGGACAACTCACATACTGGGTGAAATTAGTCAGTGTTGTTGACACACTGACATGGTTGAAGTCACCCGAGATTAAAATGAGTGCACTCGGGTGTTGAGTCTCGAGATGTGCTATGGCGGTGTGAATGGCGTTGCACGCGATGCCGGGTTAGCAGAGGGGGGGATGTAAACAGCCACAACAATGGCATGTGAAAATTCACAAGGCAGATAATATGGCCGGAGTCCCACAGCTAACAGCTCAATGTCCGGGCTACAGATACTCTACTTGATACTAATGTGACCAGGGTTACACCATCTGTTGTTAACCAGAACAGCAAGCCCACCGCCTTTCCGCTTACCACTCCCGGTGTGATCCCTGTCGGCCCGAACAGTCTGAAAGCCGTTGATGGAAACGTTATGGTCCGGGATATCCTGGTGTAGCCATGTCCCAGAGAAGCACATCAAACTACAAACTACATCACCTGTGGACAGCGCTCGACTGGTAATCTGACACACCAGGCATTTTCCCAGTGGGCCAACGCACTTTGATCAGGGACTCATGATGCAAGTTGTTGGCTACTTTCTTTGCTACTTAAGAAACAAAACAAAAAAAAGAAATTGTGGGGCAGCATGGTAGCTGCAACATTCCCAATTTGATTCTTGCTGGGAAATATTGTACTACCAAATAAATGCAAAATGCCATAAAAAAAACAAACAAGACACTTGTTTTGAGACCAAAAACAAAATTACAAAACTGAAAAAATAACTGCGTAAGGAAAAGACAGAGAGAAATTCTGGCTGGTGGTACTCACGTCCACTTTAAGTGCGGGGTCAGTGGGAATGGGCAGCAGCAGATCTCGCCAGATCACCTGATTCTCCTCATTGATGCGAGTCTTCACAGCGTTTCTAATTGGACAAAAAAAAAAGACTCTTCTTCACTCCACATCTATGTTTCACTTCAGATTCAGTTTGAACACACCTTTAGAGCCTTACCAATAGTGGAACAAAAAAATTAATTTAAATAAAAAACATATAAACAGACACACACACACACGCACACACTATTTAATGTATGTAATGTATGGTTTGTCCTGAGGGTAGTGCTACAGGAAAGATCATGGGATCATTAAAATATAAAGGGTTCATTCTCTGGGCAGCAGGAAAGGGATAAGGACATTTAACGACAATCTTGGCCAGTAGTGGCTGAGGTGTTGTCTACACGTATACAGATATTTTTGAAAAGAAATATTTTCCTCTAAGTTTTGGCCTCTCGTCCACACGCAAATGGAGTTTTAGGTCACTAAAACAGAGATTTTTGAAAACATGTAGACATGTAAAACAGAGCATGTGGGAAACGATGACGTCAACTCCTCAATTTGCGGATGCCCATCATTGTTACTTTGTGTAATGAGCATGTGCCTCAAACATCAACAACGGCGGACTACCAGTTTGTTTACGTTTTGTTAGCACTGCTATGTCTAATTACAAGTTTACACGGTAACTTAGCAGTGCTGCACCATTTCACCGGCATACAGAGGCATCTGCTGTGCCCAATATTACTTGGTCCACCTCAGCGTCTGCAGTTTAAAGTCCACCAGAAACAATGGTTTTGGATCAGGCCCGGTCGAACCAGCAGATGGTGGGACAATTTCGAGAGTGGGATTGTTATCAAAGAGGAGTGGAAGGAAAACTTTTGCATGTCCAGAGCATCACTCACATCTTTGAGTGAGCTCCTTCATCCTTACATGCAAGGGAAAGGTGATGAGATCTCCAGTAGGTGTTTTGAAAAGGTAGCTTGTGCACTTTATTACCTAAGCGACGAGGGGAGACTGCGGAAGACAGCTAACACCTTTGGCATGTTGCAACAAAGTGTCTCAAACATTATTAGGCAGGTCTGTAAAGCCATAACAGTCCATCTAGGCCCACAATACATAAGGATGCCTTTCACCGAACCCAAAGTAGACGAACTCGTCACAGGGTTTGCCCATGGTATGCCGCAGTGCTTGGGAGCAATCGATGGGACTCACATTGCAATTAAACAGCCACCTAGCAACTCCAAAGAAAAGAGAGTCAGAATGGTGGTTACAGTTCCTTGACCCTTAACTTGTGATATCACTGGTAGTACATGTAAATGTACCACCAAAGTAAAATAAGTAAAAATAATAATACAGTTTTCTTATGTACATAAACATGTTTGTTTATGAGTTGCATATTTAGTTTTTTGTTTCAGATGTCCGTTTTGTTATTAGGGCCTAAAGATATATCTGGGTTTTCTATTGTTATGCAATATATATTTATATGTATAGGCCTATACATAAACATGTTTTCACATTGATGTTACATAGGATGTGTATTAAGAGACTATGTGATCATACACTATGTTGTGAAACGGATTTCAGTTTTTTGTTGTTACTGTTGAGCCATTCAAAACATTTCTTTATTTAATAATCTTAATTTTGCATAAAGTGCAACATTTTTCATTTCATGTCTAGCTGTACATTCATCCACATATGCTATACATTCAATGTGGTCTAATGTGTAACATAAGTTATAACTGATGCAACAAAACTGTAAACAAAGTAGACCTAAGTGCAAACCACTTAAAAACCTGAGGCCTAACTGCAACATGAGGCTATTAAATGTAAACAATGTAATGATAATAATCAACGTTATTTCTATAGCGGGAGTTACAAGCTGCTTCGCAAAATACAGTTCCATACAATATAGGTGCAAAGATAACGAATCATAGAGAAATAAAACCAAAAATTGTAAAAGAACATCATACACAGAAAATGTAATAAAAACAGAGATTTCAAGAAGTGGTCAAACATAGAGAGATAAAACAAAATATAAAAGAACAGCATTAAAACATTTGAATAGACATAAAAATATCATACAAGACCTGTAGCCCATAGTGCAATATCACTTAAAATAACAATTTTAAGTGCCTAAGTGCAACATGAGGTAATTAAGTGTAAACAAAATATGCCTTAGTGCAACATTAGTATTTACTCTGAGTAAAAGTGTGTTTCACTTCAACAACAATCAGCGAAGATCAAACATACCTAAAGTAAATCCCGTCATTTTTTTGGCAGACACTCCAGCAGACACGATTTCCAAATCTCGGGTAGCAGGATCCAGACTGGCACAGGAGGTCTCGTCCATACCAATAATATCTGCTGACTCAATGCCAGCAGATATGGAGCTCGTTGCGGGCGAGCCACCCCAAACCCGCTCACACAGCTCAATGCACAACAACATTACCGTGTCCACTTCGGTATCCTGTGTCAACTGCCCCATGGTACTTTGCCTGGATGGTTTTGAACTTGGGTTGAAATTATTGCCTTGTTCATCGTAAGGTAAATAAAATAGGTATCAAATAACTCTAAATAAAGAAATAATTAGCTACTATTGTTTGATTTGTTACTACCACCATAGGAAAGTAAGCTCATTACACATGCTCAGAATGTTCTTCTGTATTTGACATTTTGTTGATGTAAGACTTTCCCACCTACTGGCCCAGCATGCTTGTTTGAGTGTTTGGAGTCGTTTTTGCGTTCTGGTGTGGACAGAGATGTTATATAAAACAAAGGTCTTGTGAATAGAATTTTATTTTTATTTTTTTAAACAAAGGGGGAAAATATCGTTTTCAAAATATCCGAATATGTGTAGACAACACCTGAGTTGTTGAAGAAAAATTATGAAGTAACTGACGGCAGATCAACTTACTTGCTAAAGGAAGTCAACAATTGTTCCAGAGTTCCGTCAATCGGCTGCACATGACTCCCACTAATACACACCGCACACCTGAGCTGTAGGACCACATACACACACATAAAATATACAGAGGTTGACACAGGATCAGCTGAGACAGAAACCTGATCAGAATTAATTTTTGATGGACAAGCAAGATCCAATAGATGCAGAAAAAACACACAAAATGACACTAACAATTATCAATATCTAATCTTATGAATACTACTGAAAACATATTGAAAAGTGTTCCAGTTATGACATTTCAGACTGAAATCAAGTCTTTTCAATGGAATCAATGCGATCAGTGCATTCACTTGCAGAGCCGAAGTAAATTGTTGCAGACCTTTGTATGGAGTTCAACTTTGGTGAACGTTGACTTGAAGATTCACAACAAGTTGAAAATGGGTGCTTCTCATTAATCTTAAATGCCTCCTCATTCCCCTCACTTGCGTCTTTTCCTTGTGTAGTCCCTCCCACATTAAACGCAAGGGAGAGATGCAGGCAGGAGTCCAAGGGACGAATAAGCTCGGTTCAATTAACGTTAACAGTTTGAAATTATTTATGGGTGGCCAAGCTAGCTAGCTAGCTTGCTAACTGGTAGTTAATTAACTGGTAGCACGCCAGCTAGCTTGGCAAGTTATTTTGTGAGACTAGCTGCCGCATGTTACTGGCTAACTTCCATGTTTTCAGTTAGCTTACCAGCCAGAATAGTTCAGTAGTATTGTGCTATTAGCAAAACTAGCCACAACCACATGTAGCCACTGCACAAACCTACAGGTAGCTACTGTCACCAAGATTCTAACACAAACTATTTTTCATCTGACCACGTACTTACCTGAAGTTTTCGACTGTTAACACCTAACATTAAACTAGTGGAGCTATATTAAGCTACGTCAATATGATAAAAGTAACTTACAGCTATAGTTTTCTTACCTTTACAACTTGGGAGTAAGCAGCGATTTTGAAGGTGACACTGGTGCCGAAGGAAAGACCCAACATGGCGATCCTGCTGCCGAGGACCTGAGGATGCTGCTCCAGGACTCTATAGGCCCTCTGCAGCAAGAAAACATGCCAGAAAACAAACTGTTACAGGCCATGCAGTCTTGTGTGAACAGGAAGTACAGCATACATTCACACGCAATTTGGGGTTCAGTGTCTTGCTTCGACATGCGGGCTGGGGAAAGTTGGGATCAAACCACCGACCTTCCGATTGGTGGACGACCCGCTCTACCACTAAGCCACAGTTGCCCCAGAATGCTGAAAGATGTCAATAAACAACATTCTCTGTGTTTCTCTGGTCCAGGTGGGAGAGGGCCATGTGGAGGGCTATAGTGATGGCGTCGTCAGTTGATCTGTTTGGTTTGTATGCAAATTTAACTGGCTCCAGTGAATCAGAATCAGAAATACTTTATTGATCCCCGAGGGGAAACTCTTTTGAGATGCAGAAATGATCAGCACTGCTAGTTTTCCTTTTGTAGTCTGTAATAGTTCTTAGTCCAGCCCACGTTTCTGGTGTGGGAGCCCTAATAGTTAGACTCCACCACCAGTCATGGTGACAGCTTTTATATTTAAGTCCAATCTGATATTCAGTCTTAGATGTGTCACAAAACTTCTGACAGCTATACTAACTCAAATCTGAAATCTTTTGAATTGGCCATATATTTCCATCATGTTTTGGCAGCTGGTCCATCAATGTGAAGCAGGCTGCTGTAATCTGGGTGTGATCTTTGACTCTCAGCTTTCCTCTCAGAGTCAGGTGACTGTATACGTGCCGTCATGTTTTCTGACCTTAAGAAACTGTCAGTTAAGTTATCTTGGTGTTTTTTAAATCTTTGATGATTCACACATCTGCCCTGGAAGAGGGATCTCTCCTGTGTTGCTTGTGGTTTTGTTTGTGGAGTTTTTCCTGGTCTGGAATTGAGAGTCTAAGAATAGAGGGTGTCGTATGTTATACAGATTATAAAGCCCTCTGAGGCAAGTTTGCAATTTGTGATTTTCGGCTGTGAATAGCAGCCAAGATTTTTAAACCTACATAACTCGACATGATCCTGTTCGGATCCAGTTGCACTTCATGAACAGCACCCTGACCCCAGGGCACCATGGCTTCTGTAGTTTTTGATAGGAATTTTGGGACCTAAAGTGCAATTTTCTTTATATTATACTTTATAGTTATACTTAGTAGATACTATAGTTATACTATAGTAGATCTTTTAAAGGCGGATGTTGTATTTTTAAATATAAGATTTGATTTATAGTTGTAGTTAGACTGTAAATGACATGCGCCTCCTCAAAAATGTAAGTAAACGTCGAGGCTATGGCGGTACCGTGTGCAGACAACAAGAACTGTGATTGGCTGTTTGTGTTTACTCCTAAATGTTTAAAAATCGGCAGATTAATTAATATTGTGTCAAGCTGCGTGTCTGTCAGTTTGTTGTTGAGTTCTGCTGCTCTCTAGTGGCCATATTGTTAAGGATTTTCCAAAACCCTTAAGTTATTTTGAGGTATTCTGAATGAACATTGATTAAATTTGTTATACTATAGATGCTCATCGGGTTTACCTCAAAGTACTGGTTGTCCACAAACTTCCCGGTTTCTATGGTGATTTTAGGGGTCAGGTAGTCGAGGGCAAGGGAGGCGATGCCATGGGAGGCCAGCAGCGCTGCACGGTACTCCACCAACTTCCCTCCACCCCCCCACAGGTCCAGGAGGCCAGGGAAAGGTCCTGATCCTTCAGATGAGTCAAAACACCAAAAACAGTTTATAGTTTACACAACGATGATATTGTAAATTTCTGATGCTTCTGCAACTCTGGGTTTACATTTAATGGAAACGTTTTTGAGTGTTTCCTGTCTTCATTTTATACTAGGTCAACAGTACCTGCTGGTCGCAACTAACGTATGCTGAACTTGGTAAACTTTCATGGTTAATGGTAGTCCATTGGTCATTGTTGCTCAGAATGTCACACCTGAACTCCACCCACAGGACACCTCCCTCCAGACTCTCCTCTGGTCCTACCTGAGGGCAGGAAGAGGGTCGCAGTGAGTCCGCCCTCTGTGATCGGGATCCTGCGGACGCCGGGAGCCATGTACCAGCGCTCCACCACCACACTGGCCAGCGGCACCTGATCCACGAAGCCCTCAGTCTGGTGACCCTGGTACACCGAGATCATGACCTCCATGGGAGTCTGGACATTCACCTTCCTCAGCCTAAAGGATGATGGGAAAGAGTCGACTCTGATCATGATAATTGATTTGGTATTGATTGGCATCATTGGAACAGCTCTATCCTTGTTGGCCTACCTGAGCCCAGGTTTACTGCCTGGAACTGGTCTAAGGCTCCACAGTAGACCCATCGGTTCAACCCCAGAATATGTCCCGCCCAGACTGGGATGCTCTGAAACTTTAAGTAAAAGGCATGAAAAATGATTTCTCATTTTGATGTTCATTCCTTCCATGAAATTCCATAATTTTATTAAAACATGTTTTTGCTGCCATTCACAAACTTTTCAATACAAACATTTGTAAATGAATTTGACTGGATTTTCTAGGTCTAGGCATTGAACCACATACCGTTCACAGTCCCACTGGCGTTGGCGGTGTAGCGAGCAAACGCCTCCCAGCTGTGTCCGTCTTCACACTGGTAGAGGGCGTGGACGGTCAGCTGGAAACCAGGTAGGACGTTCTGGACCAGGACAATAAACTTCTTATCCACGAGCCCTCTGGACGGCTGGACCGACAGCTTCACGCAACATTGCTTCCTGTCCATGTTGAACTGAGCAGACAGATAAAATAATCAGAGACGGACACTGGTATGTCAAAACGTGGACAAAGTAATAAACCAAAACTATATGACTGGAAAGATGCCACTAGAGGTAAGACAGGAAACATTTCTTTGCTAATAATGGAAGATGGTGAATTCAGTTCACCAGACAACATTATTTGTTTGTTCAAGAGTTACCAACTCTCACTTTTGGCGTGAGAGCTTTCAGGCTCTGTCTCATGCTCTCACACCACCCAAATAAATCTCACGCCACATAAGAGGAAGCCACAAAGATACTCCTTGATGAAAAATATGGCCATATATGGTAAATAGTCTTTTCTCCACAATTTAGAACCAACATAGGTAAATAGATTTTATAGAGAGCGCAAAAAAACACAATTTGTGTGGCTTTAGTTGATCTTCTTCTTGTCCTTTCGGCTGTTCCCTTTCAGGGGTCACCACAGCGAATCATGTGCCTCCATTTAACCCTGTCCTCTGCATCCTCTTCACTCACACCAATTAACTTCATGTGCTCTCTCACTACATCCATAAATCTCCTCTTTGGTCTTCCTCTAGACCTCCTGCCTGGCAGCTCTAACCTCAGCATCCTTCTACCAATATATTCACAGTCTCTCCTCTGAACATGTCCAAACCACCTCAATCTGGCCTCTCTGACTTTATCTCCGAAACATCTAACATGAGCTGTCCCTCTGATGTACTCATTCCTGATCCTGTCCGTCCTCGTCACTCCCAAAGAGAACCTCAACATCTTAAGCTCTGCTACCTCCAGCTCTGCCTCTTGTCTTTTCTTCAGTGCCACTGTCTCTAAGCTGTACAACATCACTGGTCTCTCACCCCGTCTTGAACACCTTTCCTTTCATTCTTGCTGATACTCTTTTATCACACAACACACCTGACACTTTTCTCCACCCGTTCCAACCTGCTTGCACTCGCCTCTTCACCTCTTTTCCACAGTCTCCATTGCTCGGAACCGTTGACCCTAAGTACTTAAAGTCCTGCACCTTCTTCACCTCTGCTCCCTGTAACCTCGCCGTTCCACCTGGGTCCCTCTCATTGACACACATGTATTCTGTCTTACTGCGGCTAAGCTTCATTCCTCTGTTTTCCAGAGCAGACCTCCATCTCTCTAGATTTTCCTCCACCTGCTCCCTGCTCTCACTACAAAACACAATGTCATCCGCAAACATCATAGTCCATGGAGATTCCTGTCTATAACCTCATCTGTCAGCCTGTCCATCACCAGAGCAAACAAGAAGGGGCTCAGAGCCGATCCTTGATGCAGACCCACCTCCACCTTGAACTCCTCTCTCACACCTACAGCACACCTCACCACGGTCTTACAGCTCTCATACATGTCCTGCACCACTCTAACATACTTCTCTGCCACTCCAGACTTCCTCATACAATACCACAGCTCCTCTCTCGGCACCCTGTCATACGCTTTCTCTAAATCTACGAAGACACAATGCAACTCCCTATGACCTTCTCTGTACTTCTCCATCAGCATCCTCAAAGCAAATACTGCATCTGTTGTACTCTTTCTAGGCATGAAACCATATTGCTGCTCACAAATGCTCACCTCTGCCCTTAGCCTAGCTTCCACTACTCTTCCCCACAACTTCATTGTATGGCTCATCAGCTTTATTCCTCTGTAGTTGCCACAGCTCTGCACATCACCCTTGTTCTTAAAAATTGGCACCAGTACACTTCTCCTGCATTCCTCGGGCATCCTCTCACTCTCCAAGATCTTGTTAAACAAACTAGTCAGAAACTCTACTGCCACCTCTCCTAGACACTTCCATACCTCCACAGATATGTCATCAGGACCAACTGCCTTTCCACTCTTCATCCTCTTCAACATCCTCACTTCACTCTTGCTAATCTTTGCTACTATCTGCTCCACACCAGTCACTTCTTCTACTCTTCGTTCCCTCATTTTCCTCATTCATCAACTCTTCAAAGTACTCCTTCCATCTTCCCATCACACTTCTGGCACCTGTCAATACATTTCCATCCTTATCTTTAATCACCCTAACCTGCTGCACATCCTTCCAATCTCTATCTCGTTGTCTGGCCAACCTCTACAAATCCACCTCTCCCTCTTTAGTGTCCAACCTAGCATACAAGTCCTCATATGCTCTTTGTTTGGCCTTTGCCACCTCTACCTTCACCTTACACTGCATCTCACGACATTCTTCCTTTTTCAACTTCCACCACTTCGTCCTCTGCTCTGCCTTTGTCCTCTTCATCTTCCTCACCACCAGAGACATTTTACACACTACCATCCTGTGTTGTCTGGCTACACTCTCCCCTACCACTACTTTACAATCACTGGTCTCTTTCAGATTACAACGTCTACACAAGATGTAGTCTAACTGAGTGCTTCTACCTCCGCTCTTATATGTCACCCTACGTTCCTGCCTCTTCTGGAAGAAAGTGTTCACTACAGCCATTTCCATCCTCTTCGCAAAGTCTACCACCATCTGTCCTTCTGCGTTCCTGTCCCGAAGACCAAACCTGCCCATCACATTCTCATCACCGCTGTTCCCTTCACCTACATGCCCATTGAAATCTGCACCAATCACCACTCTCTCACCTCTGGGATGCTCTGCATCACTTCATCTAACTCACTCCAGAATTTCTCCTTCTCTTCTAACTCACATCATACCTGTGGGGCATAACCACTCACAATATTGAACATCACCCCTTCAGTTTCCAGCTTCAGACTCATCAACCTGTCTGATACTCTTTTCACCTCTAGAACATTCCTCACAAACTCCTCTTTCAGGATAACTCCTACTCCATTTCTCTTCCTATCTGACCCATGGTAGAACAACTTGAACCCTGCTCCTAAGCTTCTAGCCTTGCTACCTTTCCACCTGGTCTCCTGGACACACAGTATGTCCACCTTCCTTCTCTGCATCATGTCAATCAACTCTCTAGCCTTCCCTGTCATAGTCCCAACATTCCCAACAAGTCCCTACTGTCAGTCCTACATTCTTAGCTTTCCTCTTCTCTCTCTGCCTACGAATATTTGTATGAATTGCTAGTCTAAGCTACATAGTCTTACAGGCAGTGCACCGCAGGCAAGCTGAACATGCAAAAATGTGAAATTTGTCTGCAGGCAAGCATACAGTTCTACATATATGGGTAAATTATACATGAGCGTTTACTTGGGCTTAAATGGATCTCTGTCAGTTTTAAGATTTTAGTTGGAAATTCCTCTTCCTTTACAAATCAATGACACTTTATAAACCTAACATTGTCTGTCTCAGAACTATCTTGGTAAAGTATAGTAACTACAGCTGTCAAATGTATGAGGAAATACTTAAGTAAAGAACAAATATCTCAAATGTGTATTTATGTAAATTACTTGAGTAAATGTACTTCAGAAGTCACACAGAAGTGTGTTTTGTACATTAAGACACATTTTTCATGCATACGTTAACAGTGCTGTTCTATGTAGTAACATTGCACTCTATATGAACATATAGCTTATCTTTATAGGTATAGTATTCAGATACCACAGGTATCCATAAGGTGAAGCATACAAGTGTGTATCAAGTCCAGTCAGTATTTATTTAGGGCTTGTGTGTGCAAGGTTAGGGTTCATTGTTAGATAGCCTATATTGTCTGCGCATACTTTAACGGGACATTTTATTTGTCACTTGCAGTAACATTCATTATCCATACCTATTCATGTATTAACCAAAACTGATGCAGCTGCTCACGGTTGAACTACTTTGCCTCATCGGCTGTGAGCATTATTAGATAACTTAGTAGTAGAACTCTGGCAATATTTAGCTTAAAGATTATTTAAAATTAACTTTTCGCATAGTTTCTTCAACAGAACTGAATAAGTCATTCACAGAGTCAGAGAGGTTCTAGAACGGGTCAGAAAATTGTATTAATCATCTGGATCTCTGTACTCAACTCTGAATATAAGCTCAAAGTCCACAAAAACGCCTAATTCCCTCTCCCACATTGCATAACTATTGCTTAAATTAGTGTCCATGCTCAGTGAGAACAGACCTTAGAGCTGTTGTCTTCAGGTTTGTCGTCTGAGCTGCTGTTTAACTCGTCACAACATCTGGAAACAAAGTTGTGGCTGAGTCTGTGTTAATCCAAGTTACTTAACCACCTGAAGTTCAGCCCCACTGGGTGGGGCTTCAGTCTCCTCCCACAGCAACATCACTCTGTCTGGACTCAAGATGGCGCCATCGAGTCACCGAAACTCCACATTATTGAACCATGCCGATTTTACGCATCAGTTTGTCGGTTAGTATAGGTCTTGGAGTACTATATGTGAAAAAGTTTAGTCTTTTTTTAGCTTTTCAGGCTCCAAAGAGAGCTGCGCTGTTGTGGCTGAAGACTCAATTTCAAAATAAAAAAATCTGGGTGTGTGGAGTAAGAAAGAAACTGAAAGATTTTTCAGTTGGACACTTTAAAAAGCTTTAATTATCTTAAGTTGTTTTTCATGAGCGCACAAGATCATTAACTATAAATTCATATCCGTCTCTAGACTTCGATGCACACATACACGATATAATGGAGAGAACTTGTTCCTTTCATTTTTAATAATTTTGACGTTTGGACTGTTGGTTGGACAAAAGCCTTGTGAAGGTGTCACTTTGGGCTCAGGGTCATTGTGACAGCTTTTCTCACTATTATCAGAATTTTTACAAGCCAAACAATCAATCGATTAATGGAGAAAATAATCAGCAGTTGCAGTCCGATACAAAATAGTTAAAATTTTCCTCCACCTCAACCAACTACAACAGTAAAATCCTGCTTTTACACTAATGCATGAGTAATAGTTATCTAATGATATAATATATAACATGACCACTGCACGCACCAAGTGGAAAACTATCACATATTTTAATGATTTTTTGAGGAGAATTAGTGTCTCACCTTGTGTAATTTACATAATCCCTTCTAATGTGGATCTGTGATCATGATGCTGCTTATTTGACCACCTCTACTACTGATGAAGGTGAGGATGAGCAGTGCCGGGGTTTTGGTGATGTGATGAAGGCCTCTGGGTTTTTTGATTATTTTTTAACCACTTTATTGTTTGTTAACCTATACTGCATCAAACCCACCTCCTCCTTTTCCTCTTCCAAAAGCATAACAGGTTGACAGTCCCACTACAAATCAAAGAAAACCGAACTGTGCCAGTTAAAATTTAAAATAAAATTTAAAAAATGTAAAAATTGCTTTGTCACAATTGGCTGTGGCTTCTTCCGATATTATTGAAAGATGTATTTGTTGTTGCTGCATCTTACTAGTTGTTCAGAGTTAATTGGATCTTATCATAATGTAATCATTTTATATGGTACTTATGTATTAGTTATTATCAGGGTAGCAGCTCCTCAATAGGAATGAATAAAAAAACGTAATGACATAAATAATAAGAAAAAATGGATGAAATAATAAGTCCACACAGATAATACAGCCTATGTAATGCAACCGCAAGGGGGCACAAGCCAGTGTCTTCTTTTGCCAGTCCCAAGTCTGGATAAATGCAGAGGGTTGTGTCAGGAAGGGCATCCGACGTAAAATGCGAATCGTGACAATGACTTCCATACCGGATCAGTCGGGGCCCGGGTTATCAACGACCGCCATCAGTGCTGTTGTCCTACAGGGGACCGGTAGAAATTGGACTACTGTTGGTCAAAGACGAAGAAGGAGAGGAGTAAGGTGTGTTCGTAGGCAGAGAGAGAAGAGGAAAGCTAAGAATGTAGGACTGACAGTAGGGACTTGTTGGGAATGTTGGGACTATGACAGGGAAGGCTAGAGAGTTGATTGACATGATGCAGAGAAGGAAGGTGGACATACTGTGTGTCCAGGAGACCAGGTGGATAGGTAGCAAGGCTAGAAGCTTAGGAGCTGGGTTCAAGTTGTTCTACCATGGGTCAGATAGGAAGAGAAACGGAATAGGAGTTATCCTGAAAGAGGAGTTTGTGAGGAATGTTCTAGAGGTGAAAAGAGTATCAGACAGGTTGATGAGTCTGAAGCTGGAAATTGAAGGGGTGATGTTCAATGTTGTGAGTGGTAATGCCCCACAGGTATGATGTGAGTTAGAAGAGAAGGATAAATTCTGGAGTGAGTTAGATGAAGTGATGCAGAGCATCCCCAGAGGTGAGAGAGTGGTGATTGGTGCAGACTTCACTGGGCATGTAGGTGAAGGGAACATCAGTGATGAGAATGTGATGGGCAGGTTTGGTCTTCAGGACAGGAACGCAGAAGGACAGATGGTGGTAGACTTTGCAAAAAGGATGGAAATGGCTGGTAGACTACATCTTGTGTAGGCGTTGTAATCTGAAAGAGACTAGTGACTGTAAAGTAGTGGTAGGGGAGAGTGTAGCCAGACAACACAGGATGGTAGTGTGTAAAATGACTCTGGTGGTGAGGAAGATGAAGAGGACAAAGGCAGAGCAGAGGACAAAGTGGTGGAAGTTGAAAAAGGAAGAATGTCGTGTAGTTTTCAGGGAGGAGCTGAGACAGACTCTGGGTGGTCAGGAAGTGCTCCCAGATGACTGGACCACTACAGCTAATGTGATCAGGGAGACAGGTAGGAGGGTACTCGGTGTGTCATCTGGAAAGAGGAAAGTGGACAAGGAGACTTGGTGGTGGAACGAGGAAGTTCAGGAGTGTATACAGAGAAAGAGGTTAGCTAAGAAGAAGTGGGACACTGAGAGGACTGAAGAGAGTAGACAGGAGTACAGGGAGATGCAGCGTAAGGTGAAGGTAGAGGTGGCAAAGGCCAAACAAAGAGCATTTGAGGACTTGTATGCTAGGTTGGACACTAAAGAGGGAGAGGTGGATTTGTACAGGTTGGCCAGACAAAGAGATAGAGATGGGAAGGATGTGCAGCAGGTTAGGGTGATTAAAGATAAGGATGGAAATGTGCAGAGCTGTGGCAACTACAGAGGAATAAAGCTGATGAGCCATACAATGAAGTTGTGGGGAAGAGTAGTGGAAGCTAGGCTAAGGGCAGAGGTGAGCATTTGTGAGCAGCAATATGGTTTCATGCCTAGAAAGAGTACAACAGATGCAGTATTTGCTTTGAGGATGCTGATGGAGAAGTACAGAGAAGGTCATAGGGAGTTGCATTGTGTCTTCGTAGATTTAGAGAAAGCGTATGACAGGGTGCCGAGAGAGGAGCTGTGGTATTGTATGAGGAAGTCTGGAGTGGCAGAGAAGTATGTTAGAGTGGTGCAGGACATGTATGAGAGCTGTAAGACCGTGGTGAGGTGTGCTGTAGGTGTGACAGAGGAGTTCAAGGTGGAGGTGGGACTGCATCAAGGATCGGCTCTGAGCCCCTTCTTGTTTGCTCTGGTGATGGACAGGCTGACAGATGAGGTTAGACAGGAATCTCCATGGACTATGATGTTTGCGGATGACATTGTGATTTGTAGTGAGAGCAGGGAGCAGGTGGAGGAAAATCTAGAGAGATGGAGGTCTGCTCTGGAAAACAGAGGAATGAAGCTTAGCCGCAGTAAGACAGAATACATGTGTGTCAATGAGAGGGACCCAGGTGGAACGGCGAGGTTACAGGGAGCAGAGGTGAAGAAGGTGCAGGACTTTAAGTACTTAGGGTCAACGGTTCCGAGCAATGGAGACTGTGGAAAAGAGGTGAAGAGGCGAGTGCAAGCAGGTTGGAACGGGTGGAGAAAAGTGTCAGGTGTGTTGTGTGATAAAAGAGTATCAGCAAGAATGAAAGGAAAGGTGTTCAAGACGGTGGTGAGACCAGCGATGTTGTACAGCTTAGAGACAGTGGCACTGAAGAAAAGACAAGAGGCAGAGCTGGAAGTAGCAGAGCTTAAGAGCTCTTTGGGAGTGACGAGGACGGACAGGATCAGGAATGAGTACATCAGAGGGACAGCTCATGTTAGATGTTTCGGAGATAAAGTCAGAGAGGCCAGATCGAGGTGGTTTGGACATGTTCAGAGGAGAGACTGTGAATCTATTGGTAGAAGGATGCTGAGGTTGGAGCTGCCAGGCAGGAGGTCTAGAGGAAGACCAAAGAGGAGATTTATGGATGTAGTGAGAGAGGACATGAAGTTAATTGGTGTGAGTGAAGAGGATGCAGAGGACAGGGTTAGATGGAGGCACATGATTCGCTGTGGCGACCCCTGAAAGGGAACAGCCGAAAGGACAAGAAGAAGATGATACAGCCTATGTATGAATAAATGGAAAGCATAACAGGTCAGTCTCATGTGCCCATGACCCCACACGCCCTCTGACCTTTCACCTCTGAAAAGAATAGCTGTTTTAGCTCAACTGAGCGCACAACAACAAAGTATCGTCGTCTGGTTGTCAGTCAGCACTGAAACATCCATCTGTCCCTTGGGGGCCCTCTTACTTTTTGAGAGGCCAAAACATGTAACCTGTTCCTCTGGTTCTTCTGAGTCTTTTCATTCATGTGGCACCTCTGCTTTTCAGTTTCTTAAAGGAACACTCAGACATTTTAGGAAATCCTTGCATTCATCTTTAAAGCCATTTCACACTGTAACTCTAATCAGAATCAGAAATACTTTATTGATCCCTGAGGGGAAACTCTTTTGTTACAGCAGCTCACTTTCACGTCAGTGCACACAGGAATAGAAGTACTAAGCAAATCACAATATAATACACTATAATACAGGCAAGATAAATTTAGTACCAAGTAGATATAAGTATAAAATTAAAATAAGTGTAAAGTACAAAGTGGATTTACCGGTTGATGATAAGTATGTACGGTATAATAATACAATGTAATAATATAAGTAATAAGTAATAGTGCATGAACTGTCAAGTTAAGTGTACCTTATTAAGATTATTATGAGACGGTGGATATTGCACAGCAGTAATAGAAGTATGAATAAATATCAATAAAATAAAATGAAAACAGAGTATATTGCACGGAGTATTAAACAGAGAATATTGCACAATTATTTCAAGTATTGCAGTGATGTTAATGGTCCAATGTCCAGTTTAATGACTTAGGGTCATACAGACTGACAACAATAATATACGTATTGCTGAGTTTTCTCCACAACCTGTTAACCTCCTCTACTATAAAACAGGTTGGGATTTTGTATTTTAGATTAATCATAGAACTCAGACAGCTGAGAGAGATGTCTCAGTAGAGATTGATAGCATTCACACCAACCATCCAGAGTCACCTGGTCGTCAGTCATTTTCTCTCATACATTTTTGATTGGTCACTTAGATGACACTGTGATGTGTGTGCTGAGAAACACACACATCATACAGGCAGAGCAGAGAGGCCGGGGACAGGACGAAACGTGCGCTTCGGCTTCGGTTGTGCGGAGGTGTGGGCGATTTTATTTGTGCTTCAGAACGTAACCGCCATGAAACAATCAGAAAATAACGTTTCATTTCTCTGATTCACTGCTTTGTTCTCACTAACGCCGCTCCCTCTCTTCATTCAGTCTCTAGCTTGCTCTCTCTCTCTCGCCCGTTGAGCTGGGGAGGAGGAGCCAACTTTGAATCATGCATTTACAATCAGCAATCGACAAATCCTACTTATTCTGCCTTTAAAATCACAAAGGTTTAAATTTCTTATATCAACTGCTGTAGTGGAGCCGATTTGACTGTGATTATAGAAATTATAGAAAGTAAACCTGAGGAACACGCTTCATTTTTTCAGCCAGAGGAAAGAAATGCTGAGTGAGAGACTGCATTGAGTTACAGAAGCAAGTGGAAGAGAGGCCGGACAGAAAGTGACATCATGACTCTCTATTCACAACCATTTACCAAAACATAACACTAACGTGCTTTGACTGTGTTTGCACTGCAGTAAATTCATACATAGGAATTTGATTCCTGGAGACACGGGTTATTTAATATTTTATTCATATAACGACATGTTACGATGGTACATTATAACAGTCAGAATGTAGAACAATTACATTTACAATTTTCTGTCAATTTATGTCATCTAACAATCAAAAAGTACTATTCTCTGGTGTCAGCTTATCTAGTGTGATGATTTGGTGTTTTTCTCTGTTTTGTGTCATTGTAAACTGATGCTTTTGTCAAACTCAAAAGGAACAAGCGCTAGACATCAGCAAAAAATTGCATCCCTGCCAAATAAACAGCTCAAAGTGTGGGTTTTCTTTCTTCTTATTTTTAAAGAAGTGAAATGGGAGTGCTAGTGTGGGATGCCAAGATGTGAAAAGGTGGGTTTTCAGCCTGCAGAGGAAGATGGGCAGTGACTCTGCTGTCCTGACTTCAGTGGGGAGTTCATTGAGACATTTTGACTTGTCAAAGCAGGAAAAGCAAAGGTGGAATTGATAACATTAATGATGGCTACTTTCCATTTAGGTGACGCAGTTTGAGGACTCTGGTATGGTGCATGTTCACTCACTGACATGGCTTAATGGGACACTTAATGGAATGGAGCCATCGTTAATGTTATTATTTACAGCAGTGCTTTTCCTGTTTTGACAAGTCAAAATGTCTGCCGTGAAAAGGGTCTATCCAGAGGCAGAGGAGTGTAACGATCGGGCCGGGGTGTAGGGTTTGACCATGGCTTGGAGGTAGGAAGGAGCAGTTCCTTTCAGTGCGAAGTGGAGGATGTTGTGAGGAGGGCGTGATCTAGCTCAGCACCAGGCCCCAGTGGAGTACCCTACACAGTCTATAAGAACGGCCTGAAGCTACTCCATCGGCTTTGGAGGGCCATGAAGGTGATCTGGAGGAGGAGGGAAGCTGGCCCAGTCATGGAGATACGCTGAAGGGGTGTACATAACGAAAGAGGAGTGATCCAATAACATCGGCCAAGTTCGGATCATCTCCTAAATGATGGGGGGAAAAGGGTTACCTAAAGCTAACTAGCCATATCCTAAGATTACCATAGATAACGTTACATAAAACACCACCGCACAAAGTAACCTAAATCTATAGCTAATGTATAGCTATATGTTGCAAAATGAATTCATTACTGGAATGGAATGGAAGGGGGGAGGGGGAGAGTGTCATCTAGTGGCTGGATGTTATCAATGTTAGCGATAGCACCTTTAACACAGAAACACAGGACTCTCCCAAATTATGTAACAATCCTATAGATTTATGTTATAGCCACCAGTTGTAATTAATTCAACTTATTTTCTGAGAAATCATGTTTTGTACGTCAGTTTGGCGGACAGCTCTACATACTAAAATACTCATGAGTCTCGGCCACTGTTGCCAAGTAGAAGAAGCCAGTCAGTGACAATGTTGTTGCAGTTGGGAATAAAACACTGTGAATTAAACCAACACTGACCCAGAATTTAAAAGTGAATTGATTTAAGCTGTAGATTCTATCGTCAGTTTCCTCTTTATCTTCCACCCGCCATTAGCACCGCGCGTCACACAATTTTAAGCTGGGTAATTGAATGCTTCTTGCAAAAATGCACGCATATCAAATATCTGCTACCTTTCTTAAATTCCGATAAAACTGAAATCCTTATCATTGACCCTGACCCTAGTCCCAGATCCAGAGATGCTAGGGGTCCGAGCTTTTGCTGTTAGGGCACCTCAACTCTGGAACGAACTGCCCCACAAACTCAGATTTGCAAAATCAATATCTTCTTTTGAAATCGATTCTGAGCATGTATTTTTATCCAAGGGCTTTTATATAACCTTATTCAAATACATACATTTGTATGCATGTGTGTATTCACAGTATGTGTGTAAGTAGGTTGGTTTATGGTTGTGTGAAATGCATATGTATGTTGTGTTTTTTCTTTTTTCCCCTCATAAAGCACTTTGTAATCTCTGGTTTTGATAAGTCTTATTATTATGACCAGATATTTTCGAACAGTTTTTCATCTTTTGTACTGATGATTCAAGCAGGAAAATTTCATGTCCATCCAAGCTGTAGAAATATATAATCATTAGCTGTCGCCTTGGTTATAGGTGGGAAAGTGAAGCTGCACCAGGGTTTGTGCCGCCATACAGATTCTCCCTCAGAAAGACCAGCGTCTTCCTCCAGGCGTCTTCCTGAGCACGAGAATGTGCCGCTGTCTCTCCTCCCCACAGAGCCATAACTGCAAAGACAACAGGAAACTGAAACGTCAAAAGCCTAAAGTCCTGATTTTGGAGAGTTTCTGTTACTGTCTACAGCTTCCCAGTCTGAAGTTGAACCTACCCTTCTCACGTGTATGAACTGTTTTGAAGGTGCTGGCTCGGGCGTGCGGGGTGTACGGAGGTTCAATCAGGTGGCCGGCATTCGGGTACGACAAGACAGTCAGCAGGTGGCTATTCCCCGCTCGCTCCATCATCTCCCTGATCTGGAAAACAGGAAGAAAAAAAACCTAATCTCTCTATTTGTCAGATGGTTTCATAATGTATATATTTATGTTTCTAATACTGTTTTTACTGCTGTCATCTCTGATCAGTATGGAATCTTTCCAGAACAGACACAAAACTTCAAGACCTAAATAACATGCCAGCATTGTTCTCATGTGCATAATTGCATAAAACATACATTATTTGGCAAAAAGCATAGAAACTGTTACAACACTGGTTTGCTCTGTTCCTTATTACATCCCTGTGTGTTTGCTGTTTTCATGAAATAAAAATACATTTGAAAAAGGGCAATTATTTAACGATTTCAATAAAAGTGTAAAACTGAAAATAAAAATAATTAAATGGCTGAGTTTTAATAAGCTAGTAAATTGTTTCACACAGTGTTGGTTCATTTACATATAATGCTCTATTTATTCATATGATTAACTTGTGTCTAATCTTTTAATTTAATATTGGCCATTTTGGAATTCCATATAACCCAGTAGCTGTTCAGTTTCCTCTCAGCGATTAGTAAAGTTTAATCCAACTTTTGTCGTCCTGCGACTTCAAACCTCTGGACCAAGCTTGTTATTCACAATGGATGTTGTCATGTCAGTAAACTCACGTCCTGTGCAGACTCGTAGGCAGGCCAGTTCTGATCGTCCTCACCTACAACCAGCAACAGAGGACACTGGAGTCGTCCCACCTGCTCAGAGACAAACAGCAGCAGCATTTCAGCTTTTATCACCGGCTGCAGCTCAAATATTTATGCATTACCGGACATCACCTGTGGACAGCGCTCGACTGGTAATCTGGCACACCAGGCATTTTCCCAGTGGGCCAACGCACTTTGATCAGGGACTCTCAGGGAGGGCGCAGGGAGGTAGTGTGTGTGCCAGGCCATGATGACAATGATGATTGATGATTAATTCAATTAATAGCGATGATAATAAGATAAGATAACATAATCGTAACGCTATCAAAGTGAGACCGTCAGCTACTGCTGGTGCTCACTCAGTTTTTTTAGCCTGTCGCAACTTTGGCTGACTATGCGTTAACTAGCTAACATGAGAGTTGGCTAAGCAGTGAGTGACCTAGGTCCATAACGTATCATAATATTAAAATGATTAGGCTAATGGTTCCCTTGATAAAGGCTGTATAATAGATTACATCTGTAGCTCTACTGCGCAAAAATGTATGCCTGCTTATGTATTAGCCTAGTACCGTGAAGGAAATAGCCATTTCTAACAACAGGCAATCATACAAGCACACTCCTTGATTTAATTGCCTTATCACATACACAGGTCTATTACTCCTCTCTGAACATTAATATAAAACAAAAAGGTGATCTATTAACTGTGTAAACACCTTATGCAATAGTCAATAGTCATCATCAATATTTGGATACTTGAAATCTGTATGAACTGACTAAGCACCCTGAGTCTGGATCCGCTCGAGGTTTCTGCCTCTTAAAAGGACGTTTTTCCTTGCCACGGTCGCCAACTGCTTGTTCATGGTGGGAATTGTTGGGTCTCTGATTCAATTTGATTCTTGCTGGGAAATATTGTACTACCAAATAAATGCAAAATGCCATAAAAAAACAGACACTTGCTTTTGAGACCAAAAACACAATTACAAAACTGAAAAATGAACTGTGTAAGGAAAAGACAGAGAGAAATTCTGGCTGGTGATACTCACGTCCACTTTGAGTGCGGGGTCGGTGGGAATGGGCAGCAGCAGATCTCGCCAGATCACCTGGTTCTCCTCAGTGATGCGAGTCTTCTCAGTGTTCCTAATTGGACAAAAAAAAAACTCTTCTTCACTCCACATCTATGTTTCACTTTAGATTCAGTTTGAACACACCTTTAGAGCCTTACAAATAGTGGAGCAAAGAAATTAATTTAAAAATACATATACAGTAGGTACGGAAAGTATTCAGATGGGAGAAAGTTCCAGAAAGTCAACTATCACTGCAGCCCTCCACCAGTCGGGGCTTTATGGCAGAGTTGCCCGACGGAAGCCTCTCCTCAGTGCAAGACATATGAAAGCCCGCATAGAGTTTGCCAAAAAACACATGAAGGACTCCCAGACTATGAGAAATAAGATCCTCTGGTCTGATGAGACTGAAGATTGAACTTTTTGGCGTTAATTCTAAGCGGTATGTGTGGAGAAAACCAGGCACTGCTCATCACCTGCCCAATACAATCCCAACAGTGAAACATGGTGGTGGCAGCATCATGCTATGGGGGTGTTTTTCAGCTGCAGGGACAGGACGACTGGTTGCAATTGAAGGAAAGATGAATGTGGCCAAGTACAGAGATATCCTGGAAGAAAACCTCTTCCAGAGTGCTCAGGACCTCAGATTGGGCCGAAGGTTCACCTTCCAACAAGACAATGACCCTAAGCACACAGCTAAAATAACAAAGGAGTGGCTTTGGAACAACTCTGTGACCATTCTTGACTGGCCCAGCCAGAGCCCTGACCTAAACCCAATTGAGCATCTCTGGAGAGACCTGAAATTGGCTGTCCACCAACGTTCACCATCCAACCTGACGGGACTGGAAAGGATCTGCAAGGAAGAATGGCAGAGGATCCCCAAATCCAGGTGTGAAAAACTTGCAACTGGCTGCAATGAAACAAAGAGTGAAAAATTTAAAGGGGTCTGAATACTTTCCGTACCCACTGTATGCACACACACACACACACACACACACACACTATTTAATGTATGTAATATACGGTTTGTCCTGAGGGTAGTGCTACAGGAAAGATCATGGGGTCATTAAAATATAAAGGGTTCATTCTCTGGGCAGCAGGAAAGGGATAAGGACATTTAACGACAATCTTGGCCAGTAGTGACTAAGGTGTTGTCTACACGTATACAGATATTTTTGAAAAGAAATATTTTCCTCTAAGTTTTGGCCTCTCGTCCACATGCAAACAGAGTTTTAGGTCACTAAAACAGAGATTTTTGAAAACATGTAGACATGTAAAACAGAGCATGTGGGAAACGATGACGTCAACTCCTCAATTTGCGGATGCCCATCATCGTTACTTTGTGTAATGAGCATGTGCCTCAAACATCAACAATGGCTGACTACCAGTTTGTTACGTTTTGTTAGCACTGCTATGTCTAATTACAAGTTTACACCTTAACTTCACCATTTCACCGGCATACAGAGGCATCTGCTGTGCCCAATATTACTTGGTCTACCTCAGCGTCTGTGGTTTAAAGTCCACCAGAAACAATGGTTTTGGATCAGGCCCAGTCGAACCAGCAGATGGTGGGACAATTTCGAGAGTGGGACTGTTATCGAAGAGGAGTGTAAGGAAAACTTTTGCATGTCCAGAGCATCGCTCACATCTTTGAGTGAGCTCCTTCGTCCTTACATCCAAGGGAAATCAAAGGTGATGAGATTTCCAGTAGGTGTTTTGAAAAGGTAGCCTGTACACTTTATTAACCTAAGCGACAAGTGGAGACTGCAGAAGACAGCTAACACCTTTGGCCTGTTGCAACAGAGTGTCTCAAACATTGTTAGGCAGATCTGTAAAGCCATAACAGTCCATCTAGGCCCACAGTACATAAGGCTGCCTTTCACCGAACCCAAAGTAGACGAACTCGTCACAGGGTTTGCCCATGGTATGTCCCAGTGCTTGGGAGCAATCGATGGGACTCATATTGAAATTAAACAGCCACCTACCAACTCCACGGATTACATCAATAGAAAGGGGATGTTTTTGGTTAATGCCCAAGCCGCATGTGACTCATCGATGTGATGGCCCAGAAGCATTCACGATGCTTGAGTGTTCGCCAATTCCCAGTTGAACACTCATTTCAAGAATGAAATCCTATGCCTTAAAAAAATTTAATTATGGAGAGCCTATTCCAGTTTTTCTGCTTGGAGATTCGGCTTCTCCCTTATTGCTTTCCTCATAAAAGAGTATGCAAATGTTGGCTGCAACACTAAAGAACAGTACTTTGGCTTGTCTCTGTGTCAAAGCTGAATGGTAAGTGAATGTGCTTTTGAGCGACTGAAGGCGAGGTTTGGAGCGCTTAGAAGGGCTATGGACATAAACCTGAATAACGCTTTTGTCATTTATGCATGTTTTGTCTTACATAATTATTGCAAGGCCTGTAAAGAGACAGTTGATGACAACCATGCAATTCGACCAGGAATACCACGCAGAATAACTATTGACAATAATAACTATTTGACATTTTGTTGATGTAAGAATTTCGCCACCTACTGGCACAGCATGCTTGTTTGAGTGTTTGGAGTCATTTTTGTGTTCTGGTGTGGACAGAGATATTAAGACTTAAGATTAAAACTAAGGTCGTGTGAACAGAATTTTTTTTTTTAAACGGAGTGGGAAAATATCTGTTTTCAAAATATCCGAATATGTGTAGACAACACCTGAGTTGTTGAAGAAAAATCATGAAGTCACTGACAGCAGATCAACTTACTTGCCAAAGGAAGTCAACATTTGTTCCAGAGTTCCGTCAATCGGCTGCACATGACTCCCACTAATACACACCGCACACCTGAGCTGTAGGACCACATACACACAAACAAATATACACCCACACTTAATATACAGAAGTTGACACAGGATCAGCTGAGACAGAAACCTGATCAGAATTCATTTTTGATGGACAAGTAAGATCCGAAAAAACACACAAAATGACAAAGTACTAATGTTTAAAAAAAAAATTAATGGGGAAACAACAATTATCTAATCTTATGAATACTACTGAAAACATATTGAAAAGTGTTCCAGTTACAACATTTCAGACTGAAATCAAGTCTTTTCAATGGAATCAATGCGATCAGTGCGTTCACTTGCAGAGCCGTAAAGAAGTAAATTGTTGCAGACCTTTGTATGGAGTTCAACTTTGGTGAACGTTGACTTGAAGATTCACAACAAGTTGAAAATGGGTGCTTCTCATTAATCTTAAATGCCTCCTCATTCCCCTCACTTGCGTCTTTTCCTTGTGTAGTCCCTCCCACATTAAACGCAAGGGAGAGATGCAGGCAGGAGTCCAAGGGACGAATAAGTTCAGTTCAATTAACGTTAACAGTTTGAAATTATTTGGGGGGGAACAAGCTAGCTAGCTAGCTTGCTAACTGGTAGTTAATTAACTGGTAGCACGCCAGCTAGCTTGGCAAGTTATTTTGTGAGACTAGCTGCAGCATGTTACTGGCTAACTTCCATGTTTTCAGTTAGCTTCCCAGCCAGAATAGTTTAGTAGTATTGTGCTATTAGCAAAATTAGCCACAACCACATGTAGCCACTGCACAAACCTACAGGTAGCTACTGTCACCAAGCTTCTAGCACAAACTATTTTTCATCTGACCACGTACTTACCTGAAGTTTTCGATTGTTAGCAACTAAGATTAAACTAGTGGAGCTATATTAAGCTACGTCATTATGATAAAAGTAACTTTCAGCTATCTTTCAGTTGTCTTACCTTCATAACTTGGGAGTAAGCAGCCATTTTGAGGGTGACACTGGTGCCGAAGGAAAGACCCAACATGGCGATCCTGCTGCCGAGGACCTGAGGATGCTGCTCCAGGACTCTATAGGCCGTCTGCAGCAAGAAAACATGCCAGAAAACAAATTGTTACAGCTGTGACATCTGTCAATAAAGTGCGAGTAAAGTCACAGTAATGAGCTCAAGAGTTCAACAGTCTAATGGCCTGAGGGATGAAACTGTCCCTGTCCATCCGTCCCAGATGCTGCAGTACCGTCTGCCTTGAGTCCAGGTCAGGTCCTGAAGCTGCTCACTCTCTCCTGTTGATGGTGTCCTTCTCTCTGTTGCTTCCTGTAGTCCAAGACCTTTGTCACCGGTGATCAGGCCAATGATCGACACGACTGCTGACGACACGACCAATGACAGTCGTGTCGTCAGCAAACTTGATGCTGTGTGTGGCCATGGATAAAACAGGAACTACAGCATACAGTCACACACTGATGGCAGCTGCTCAGTTGGAAGACTAATCATTCATACACTCACACGCAATTTGGGCTTCAACATGTGGGCTGGGGGAAGCTAGGATCGAACTGCCAACCTTCCGATTGGTGGACGACCCGCTCGTAGAACGGGTAGAATGCTGAACTATGTCAATGAACAACATTCTCACATACTTTGTGTTTCTCTGGTCCAGGTGGGAGAGGGCCATGTGGAGGGCTATAGTGATGGCGTTGTCAGTTGATCTCTTTGGTTTGTATGCAAATTTAACTGGGTCCAGTGAGTCAGGGAAGGAGGAGGTGATGAAGATTTTGACTAACCGCTCAAAGCACTTCATGATGGTGGAGGTGAGTTCTACTGGGCGATAGTCATTCAGTCAGAGGGTTTTGGTTTTTTGGGGACAGGGACAATGGTGGTCTTCTTAAAACGTGGGGACTACAGATTTAAGCAGTGACATGTTGAAAATGTCTGCCAGTTGATCTGCACAGACCTTGAGAGCTCGGCCAGGGATGCCATCAGGACCAGGTGCCTTGCATGGATTAATCCTTTTGAAGGATCGACACACATCTGCCCTGGATACTGCTAGTGGGCAGGGGTCCGGGCCTTTTGCACCTCCTCAGCCAGGAAGTTGTTCTCAAAGTGTGCATAGAAGGTGTTCAGTTCATCTGGGAGAGATGCAGAAATTATCAGCACTGCTAGTTTTCCTTTTGTAGTCTGTAATAGTTCTTAGTCCAGCCCACGTTTCTGGTGTTGGAGCCCTAATAGTTAGACTCCACCACCAGTGATGGTGACAGCTTGTTTATTTTAGTCCAATCTGATATTCAGTCTTAGATGTGTCACAAAACTTCTGACAACTATTCTAACTCAAATCTGAAATCTTTTGAATTGGCCATATATTTCCATAAACCAGCTTTCATCATGTCTTTGCAGCTGGTCCATCAATGTGAAGCAGGCTGCTGTAATCTGGGTGTGATCTTTGACTCTCAGCTTTCCTCTCAGAGTCAGGTGACTGAATATGTGCCGTCATGTTTTCTGACCTTAAGAAACTGTCAGTTAGGTTATCTTGGACTTTTAAATCTTTGATTATTCACACATCTGACCTGGAAAAGGGATCTCTCCTGTGTTGCTTGTGGTTTTGTTTGTGGAGTTTTTTCTGGACTGAATTGAGAGTCTAAGAATAGAGGGTGTCGTATGTTATACAGATTATAAAGCCCTCTGAGGCAAGTTTGCAATTTGTGATTTTCGGCTGTATGAATAAAATTTACTTGACACAGCTGGACAATAGTGGCTCTCTGTGTTTAGAGATACGTCAAAAACCTCTGCTGCCTCCAGCCAATTCAAAGTGCTGTTGCCAGGCTGTTAACAGTTATGACTATATGACACCACTGAGGTTAATTGTTGATTTGAAGATTTTATCGATTAAAATGAAAGCCCTAGAGGGTCAGGCCATGTGCTACATTTTTATAACAATAAAGTATAAATGTAGTAACAATAATAATAGCAATAGTAGTAGTATGATAAATTGATTTTACATCAGGCTCAACAACAAAAACCCAGCCTATCTGGGTCAAACTCTGAACAACACTTCCTCGAGTTATTTTTAATTTCAACACTTGAGCAGTATCTGGTCTGAGTGAATGAGAGTCTCTGTAAAGTTGAATGAACTTTACATAACTCAACATGATCCTGTTCGGATCCAGTTGCACTTCATGAACAGCACCCTGAACCCAGGGCACCATGGCTTCTGTAGTTTTTGATAGGAATTTTGGGACCTAAAGTGCAATTTACTTTAAATTATACTTTATAGTTATACTTAATACTATAGTAGATCTTTTAAAGGCGGATGTTGTATTTTTAAATATAAGATTTGATTTATAGTTGTAGTTAGACTCAAAATCAGAACTTTACTCAAAAATGTAAGTAAACGTCGGTGCTATGGTGGTACCATGTGCAGACAACAAGAACTGTGATTGGCTGCTTGTGTTTACTCCTAAAAGTTTCAAAATCAGCAGATTAATCAATATTGTGTCGAGCTGTGTGTCTGTCAGTTTGTTGTGGAGTTCTGCTGCTCCCTAGTGGCCATATTGTTAAGGATTTTCCAAAACCCTTAAGTTATTTTGAGGTATTCTGAATGAACATTGATATTACATTTTTTTATACTATAGATGCTCATCAGGTTTACCTCAAAGTACTGGTTGTCCACCATCTTCCCGGTTTCTATGATGATTTTAGGGGTCAGGTAGTCGAGGGCCAGGGAGGCGATGCCATGGGAGGCCAGCAGCGCTGCACGGTACTCCACCAACTTCCCTCCACCCCCCCACAGGTCCAGGAGGCCAGGGAAAGGTCCTGATCCTTCAGACGAGTCAAATTACCAATTTACACAACAATGATATTGTATATTTCTGATGCTTCTACAACTCTGGGTTTACATTTAATGGAAACGTTTTTGAGTGTTTCCTGCCTTCATTTTTTACTAGGTCAACAGTACCTGCTGGTCGCAACTAACTTAACCTGAACTCCACCCACAGGACACCTCCCTCCAGACTCTCCTCTGGTCCTACCTGAGGGCAGGAAGAGGGTTGCAGTGAGTCCGCCCTCTGTGATCGGGATCCTGTGGACACGGGGAGCCATGTACCAGCGCTCCACCACCACACTGGCCAGCGGCACCTGAATGGGCACAAAGCCCTCAGTCTGGTGACCCTGGTACACCGAGATCATGACCTCCATGGGAGTCTGGACATTCACCTTCCTCATCCTGAGGGATGATGGGAAAGAGTCGACTCTGATCATGATAATTGATTTGGTATTGATTGTCATCATTGGAACAGCTCTATCCTTGTTGGCCTACCTGAGCCCAGGCTTGCTGCCTGGAACTGGTCTAAGGCTCCACAGTAGACCCATTGGTTCAACCCCAGAATATGTCCCGCCCAGACTGGGATCCTCTGAAACTTTAAGTAAAAGGCATGAAAAATGATTTCTCTCTTTTGATGTTCATTCCTTCCATGAAATTCCATAATTTTATTAAAACATGTTCTTGCTGCCATTCACAAACTTTTCGACACAAACATTTGTAAATGAATTTGACTGGATTTTCTAGGTCTAGGCATTGAACCACATACCGTTCACAGTCCCACTGGCGTTGGCGGTGTAGCGAGCAAACGCCTCCCAGCTGTGTCCGTCTTCACACTGGTAGAGGGCGTGGACGGTCAGCTGGAAACCAGGTAGGACGTTCTGGACCAGGACAATAAACTTCTCATCCACGAGCCCTCTGGACGGCTGGACCGACAGCTTCACACAACATTGCTTCCTGTCCATGTTGAACTGAGCAGACAGATGCCACTAGAGGTAAGACAGGAAACGTTTCTTTGCTAATAATGGAAGATGGTGAATTCAGTTCACCAGACAACATTATTTGTTTGTTCAAATGCCTAAAACCAGGGTTACCAACTCTCACTTTTGGCAATTAAGACAGAGTGTAATGGGTTATATTACTGAGTCGCACCAACAATGTCTTTCACTGGCTGATCAGACAACTGTCTGATCATTTTGGAAGGTACTGACAAATAATGTCATTCTGCTGCTAAGGGCGTCAGATCAAAGGAACCCAGGCAGGCGATGGCAGACAGTTCAGTACTAACATATTGTGGCAACCCCTTTTGGCTCAGTTCCGTAGCAGTTGGCGTTTAACTGACATTCTTACATCCACCATTTTGTCAGATCTGTAACCTATTAAATATTGACAGGTGTCACTTATCTCTTTCCGAAATGCCCTTGCTGGAGCATTATCTGTGGGCAATCTTTTATAAATCACTATGTTTTTGGTTGGTCTTTGTAATTTGAGATGTTAATTTAGTTTTCTGCAATCAGTTTACTGCTAACCAAGCTACTGATTATAGCTGCTTGCTGTCTGAGGTTAAAGTGTTGCTAATGCATCATAAGTAAGTGTTCATTTACTTTTGGACTGTCTGCTATGTACCTTTAACTGGTGATACTTTGTTTCTTCCTGGCATGAGGGACGATACTGTATAACTAATTTGGCATGAATCCAGTTTCCTTCACACTGTTTTTACGATACCTTTGGCCTACCTATTTTTTTATGGTTTCTCATGTTTTTCAGATTTGTAATCATTGTCACTGACTTTGCTAACACTTCGAATTAATTCATTTGTATGAATTGCTAGTCTAAGCTACATAGTCTTATAGGCAGTGCACCGCAGGCAAGCTGAACATGCAAAAATGTGAAATTGGTCTGCAGGCAACATACAGTTCTACATATATGGGTAAATTATACATGAGCATGTACTTGGGCTTAAATGGATCTCTGTCAGTTTTAAGATTTTAGTTGGAAATTCCTCTTCCTTTACAAATCAATGACCGTTTATAAACCTAACATTGTCTGTCTCAGAACTATCTTGGTAAAGTATTGTAACTACAGCTGTCAAATGTATGAGGAAATACTCAGGAAGTATCTCAAATGTGTATTTAAGTACAGTACTTGAGTAAATGTACTTCAGAAGTCACACATAAGTCTGTTTTGTACATTAAGACACATTTTTCATGCTTACATTAACAGTGCTGTTCTATGTGGTAATATTGCATTCTAAATGAACATATAGCTTATCTTTAGTATTCAGATACCACAGGTGTCCATAAGGTGAAGCGTACGAGTGTGTATCAAGTCCAGTCAGTATTTATTTAGGGCTTGTGTGTTCAGGGTTAAGGTTCATTGTTAGATAGCCTATATTGTCTGTGTATACTTTAACGGGATATTGTCATTTGCAGTAACATTCATTATCCACACCTATTCATGTATTAACCAAAACTGATGCAGCTGCTCACGGTTGAACTACTTTGCCTCATCGGCTGTGAGCATTATTAGATAACTTAGTAGTAGAACTCTGGCAATATTTAGCTTAAAGATTATTTAAAATTAACTCTTCGCATAGTTTCTTCAACACAACTGAATAAGTCATTCACAGAGTCAGAGAGGTTCTAGTACGGGTCAGAAAATTGTATTAATCATCTGGATCTCTGTACTCAACTCTGAATATAAGCTCAAAGTCCACAAAAATGCCTAATTCCCTCTCCCACATTGCATAACTATTGCTAAAATTAGTGTCCAAGCTCAGTGAGAACAGACCTTAGAGCTGTTGTCTTCCAGTTTGTCGTCTGAGCTGCTGTTTAACTTGTCACAAAATCTGGAAACAAAGTTGTGGCTGAGTCTGTGTTAATCCAAGTTACTTAACCACCTGAAGTTCAGCCCCACTGGGTGGAGCTTCAGTCTCCTCCCATAGCAACATCACTCTGTCTGGACTCAAGATGGCGCCATCAAGTCACCGAAACTCCACATTCTGGAACCATGCCGATTTTACGCATCAGTGTGTCGGTTAGTATAGGTCTTAGAGTACTATATGTACTATAAAGTTTAGTCTTTTTTTAGCTTTTCAGGCTCCAAAGAGAGCTGCGCTGTTGTGGCTGAAGACTCAGTTTCCAAATAATAAAATCTGGGAGTGTGGAGTAAGAAAGAAACTAGTTTACCAGACCTCAGTAGCCTATGGAGACCCTAAAGTCCCTTAAGGTGATATTTTTTTATCTTGTACAAGTTAAAGCTAGGGAAGGTAATGCATTTCAGCAGCATTATTGTTATATTTGTTGAAATTCTCTTAACTTCCAGACAGCAATAAATAAATCCACTTCTCTGGAAAAAAAGAAGAAGAAAATAATCCCTATCTGTGGATAACTCAGGCCTTTAATAAGCACGTTGAATGAAATGATTGGCTGGCCTGCCTACCTGCGCGCACTCTGCCCGTGCAGATTTTTCAGTTGGACACTTTAAAAAGCTTTAATTATATTAAGTTGTTTTTCATGAGCGCACAAGATCATTAACTATAAATTCATATCCGTCTCTAGACTTCGATGCACACATACACGATATAAGGGAGAGAACTTGTTCCTTTCATTTTTAATAATTTTGACGTTTGGACTGTTGGTTGGACAAAAGCCTTGTGAAGGTGTCACTTTGGGCTCAGGGTCATTGTGACAGCTTTTCTCACTATTATCAGAATTTTTACAAGCCAAACAATCAATCGATTAATGGAGAAAATAATCAGCAGTTGCAGTCCGATACAAAATAGTTTAAATTTTCCTCCACCTCAACCAACTACAACAGTAAAATCCTGCTTTTACACTAATGCATGAGTAATAGTTATCTAATGATATAATATATAACATGACCACTGCACGCACCAAGTGGAAAACTATCACATATTTTAATGATTTTTTGAGGAGAATTAGTGTCTCACCTTGTGTAATTTACATAATCCCTTCTAATGTGGATCTGTGATCATGATGCTGCTTATTTGACCACCTCTACTACTGATGGAGGTGAGGATGAGCAGTGCCGGGGTTTTGGTGATGTGATGAAGGCCTCTGGGTGTTTTGATTATTTTTTAACCACTTTATTGTTTGTTAACCTATACTGCATCAAACCCACCTCCTCCTTTTCCTCTTCCAAAAGCATAACAGGTTGACAGTCCCACTACAAATCAAAGAAAACCGAACTGTGCCAGTTAAAATTTAAAATAAAATTTAAAAAATGTAAAAATTGCTTTGTCACAATTGGCTGTGGCTTCTTCCGATATTATTGAAAGATGTATTTGTTGTTGCTGCATCTTACTAGTTGTTCAGAGTTAATTGGATCTTATCATAATGTAATCATTTTATATGGTACTTATGTATTAGTTATTATCAGGGTAGCAGCTCCTCAATAGGAATGAATAAAAAAACGTAATGACATAAATAATAAGAAAAAAATGGATACACACAGATAATACAGCCTATGTAATGCAACCGCAAGGGGGCACAAGCCAGTGTCTTCTTTTGCCAGTCCCAAGTCTGGTTAAATGCAGAGGGTTGTGTCAGGAAGGGCATCCGACGTAAAATGCGAATCGTGACAATGACTTCCATACCGGATCAGTCGGGGCCCGGGTTAACAACGACCGCCATCAGTGCTGTTGTCCTACAGGGGACCGGTGGAAATTGGACTACTGTTGGTCAAAGACGAAGAAGGAGAGGAGCAAGGTGTGTTCGTAGGCAGAGAGAGAGAAGAGGAAAGCTAAGAATGTAGGACTGACAGTAGGGACTTGTTGGGAATGTTGGGACTATGACAGGGAAGGCTAGAGAGTTGATTGACATGATGCAGAGAAGGAAGGTGGACATACTGTGTGTCCAGGAGACCAGGTGGATAGGTAGCAAGGCTAGAAGCTTAGGAGCTGGGTTCAAGTTGTTCTACCATGGGTCAGATAGGAAGAGAAACGGAGTAGGAGTTATCCTGAAAGAGGAGTTTGTGAGGAATGTTCTAGAGGTGAAAAGAGTATCAGACAGGTTGATGAGTCTGAAGCTGGAAATTGAAGGGGTGATGTTCAATGTTGTGAGTGGTTATGCCCCACAGGTATGATGTGAGTTAGAAGAGAAGGAGAAATTCTGGAGTGAGTTAGATGAAGTGATGCAGAGCATCCCCAGAGGTGAGAGAGTGGTGATTGGTGCAGATTTCAATGGGCATGTAGGTGAAGGGAACAGCGGTGATGAGAATGTGATGGGCAGGTTTGGTCTTCGGGACAGGAACGCAGAAGGACAGATGGTGGTAGACTTTGCAAAGAGGATGGAAATGGCTGTAGTGAATACTTTCTTCCAGAAGAGGCAGGAACATAGGGTGACATATAAGAGCGGAGGTAGAAGCACTCAGGTGGACTACATCTTGTGTAGACGTGGTAATCTGAAAGAGACTAGTGACTGTAAAGTAGTGGCAGGGGAGAGTGTAGCCAGACAACACAGGATGGTAGTGTGTAAAATGACTCTGGTGGTGAGGAAGATGAAGAGGACAAAGGCAGAGCAGAGGACGAAGTGGTGGAAGTTGAAAAAGGAAGAATGTCGTGTAGTTTTCAGGGAGGAGCTGAGACAGACTCTGGGTGGTCAGGAAGTGCTCCCAGATGACTGGACCACTACAGCTAATGTGATCAGGGAGACAGGTAGGAGGGTACTCGGTGTGTCATCTGGAAAGAGGAAAGTGGACAAGGAGACTTGGTGGTGGAACGAGGAAGTTATGGAGTGTATACAGAGAAAGAGGTTAGCTAAGAAGAAGTGGGACACTGAGAGGACTGAAGAGAGTATACAGGAGTACAGGGAGATGCAGCGTAAGGTGAAGGTAGAGGTGGCAAAGGCCAAACAAAGAGCATATGAGGACTTGTATGCTAGGTTGGACACTAAAGAGGGAGAGGTGGATTTGTACAGGTTGGCCAGACAAAGAGATAGAGATGGGAAGGATGTGCAGCAGGTTAAGGTGATTAAAGATAAGGATGGAAATGTATTGACAGGTGCCAGGAGTGTGATGGGAAGATGGAAGGTGTACTTTGAAGAGTTGATGAATGAGGAAAATGAAAGGGAACGAAGAGTAGAAGAAGTGACTGGTGTGGAGCAGGAAGTAGCAAAGGTTAGCAAGAGTGAAGTGAGGAGAACGTTGAAGAGGATGAAGAGTGGAGAGTGAGAGGATGCCCGAGGAATGGAGGAGAAGTGTACTGGTGCCAATTTTAAGAACAAGGGTGATGTGCAGAGCTGTGGCAACTACAGAGGAATAAAGCTGATGAGCCATACAATGAAGTTGTGGGGAAGAGTAGTGGAAGCTAGGCTAAGGGCAGAGGTGAGCATTTGTGAGCAGCAATATGGTTTCATGCCTAGAAAGAGTACAACAGATGCAGTATTTGCTTTGAGGATGCTGATGGAGAAGTACAGAGAAGGTCATAGGGAGTTGCATTGTGTCTTCGTAGATTTAGAGAAAGCGTATGACAGGGTGCCGAGAGAGGAGCTGTGGTATTGTATGAGGAAGTCTGGAGTGGCAGAGAAGTATGTTAGAGTGGTGCAGGACATGTATGAGAGCTGTAAGACCGTGGTGAGGTGTGCTGTAGGTGTGACAGAGGAGTTCAAGGTGGAGGTGGGACTGCATCAAGGATCGGCTCTGAGCCCCTTCTTGTTTGCTCTGGTGATGGACAGGCTGACAGATGAGGTTAGACAGGAATCTCCATGGACTATGATGTTTGCGGATGACATTGTGATTTGTAGTAGAGAGCAGGGAGCAGGTGGAGGAAAATCTAGAGAGATGGAGGTCTGCTCTGGAAAACAGAGGAATGAAGCTTAGCCGCAGTAAGACAGAATACATGTGTGTCAATGAGAGGGACCCAGGTGGAACAGCGCGAGGTTACAGGGAGCAGAGGTGAAGAAGGTGCAGGACTTTAAGTACTTAGGGTCAACGGTTCCGAGCAATGGAGACTGTGGAAAAGAGGTGAAGAGGCGAGTGCAAGCAGGTTGGAACGGGTGGAGAAAAGTGTCAGGTGTGTTGTGTGATAAAAGAGTATCAGCAAGAATGAAAGGAAAGGTGTTCAAGACGGTGGTGAGACCAGCGATGTTGTACAGCTTAGAGACAGTGGCACTGAAGAAAAGACAAGAGGCAGAGCTGGAAGTAGCAGAGCTTAAGAGCTCTTTGGGAGTGACGAGGACGGACAGGATCAGGAATGAGTACATCAGAGGGACAGCTCATGTTAGATGTTTGGAGATAAAGTCAGAGAGGCCAGATCGAGGTGGTTTGGACATGTTCAGAGGAGAGACTGTGAATCTATTGGTAGAAGGATGCTGAGGTTGGAGCTGCCAGGCAGGAGGTCTAGAGGAAGACCAAAGAGGAGATTTATGGATGTAGTGAGAGAGGACATGAAGTTAATTGGTGTGAGTGAAGAGGATGCAGAGGACAGGGTTAGATGGAGGCACATGATTCGCTGTGGCGACCCCTGAAAGGGAACAGCCGAAAGGACAAGAAGAAGATGATACAGCCTATGTATGAATAAATGGAAAGCATAACAGGTCAGTCTCATGTGCCCATGACCCCACACGCCCTCTGACCTTTCACCTCTGAAAAGAATAGCTGTTTTAGCTCAACTGAGCGCACAACAACAAAGTATCGTCGTCTGGTTGTCAGTCAGCACTGAAACATCCATCTGTCCTTTGGGGCCCTCTTACTTTTGAGAGGCCAAAACATGTAACCTGTTCCTCTGGTTCTTCTGAGTCTTTTCATTCATGTGGCACCTCTGCTTTTCAGTTTCTTAAAGGAACACTCAGACATTTTAGGAAATCCTTGCATTCATCTTTAAAGCCATTTCACACTGTAACTCTAATCAGAATCAGAAATACTTTATTGATCCCTGAGGGGAAACTCTTTTGTTACAGCAGCTCACTTTCACGTCAGTGCACACAGGAATAGAAGTACTAAGCAAATCACAATATAATACACTATAATACAGGCAAGATAAATTTAGTACCAAGTAGATATAAGTATAAAATTAAAATAAGTGTAAAGTACAAAGTGGATTTACCGGTTGATGATAAGTATGTACGGTATAATAATACAATGTAATAATATAAGTAATAAGTAATAGTGCATGAACTGTCAAGTTAAGTGTACCTTATTAAGATTATTATGAGACGGTGGATATTGCACAGCAGTAATAGAAGTATGAATAAATATCAATAAAATAAAATGAAAACAGAGTATATTGCACCGGAGTATTAAACAGAGAATATTGCACAATTATTTCAAGTATTGCAGTGATGTTAATGGTCCAATGTCCAGTTTAATGACTTAGGGTCATACAGACTGACAATAATATACGTATTGCTGAGTTTTCTCCACAACCTGTTAACCTCCTCTACTATAAAACAGGTTGGGATTTTGTATTTTAGATTAATCATAGAACTCAGACAGCTGAGAGAGATGTCTCAGTAGAGATTGATAGCATTCACACCAACCATCCAGAGTCACCTGGTCGTCAGTCATTTTCTCTCATACATTTTTGATTGGTCACTTAGATGACACTGTGATGTGTGTGCTGAGAAACACACACATCATACAGGCAGAGCAGAGAGGCGGGGACAGGACGAAACGCGTGCGCCGGCTTGGTTGTGCGGAGGTGTGGGCGATTTTATTTGTGCTTCAGAACGTAACCGCCATGAAACAATCAGAAAATAACGTTTCATTTCTCTGATTCACTGCTTTGTTCTCACTAACGCCGCGCCCTCTCTTCATTCAGTCTCTAGCTTGCTCTCTCTCTCGCCCGTTGAGCTGGGGAGGAGGAGCCAACTTTGAATCATGCATTTACAATCAGCAATCGACAAATCCTACTTATTCTGCCTTTAAAATCACAAAGGTTTAAATTTCTTATATCAACTGCTGTAGTGGAGCCGATTTGACTGTGATTATAGAAATTATAGAAAGTAAACCTGAGGAACACGCTTCATTTTTTCAGCCAGAGGAAAGAAATGCTGAGTGAGAGACTGCATTGAGTTACAGAAGCAAGTGGAAGAGAGGCCGGACAGAAAGTGACATCATGACTCTCTATTCACAACCATTTACCAAAAACATAACACTAACGTGCTTTGACTGTGTTTGCACTGCAGTAAATTCATACATAGGAATTTGATTCCTGGAGACACGGGTTATTTAATATTTTATTCATATAACGACATGTTACGATGGTACATTATAACAGTCAGAATGTAGAACAATTACATTTACAATTTTCTGTCAATTTATGTCATCTAACAATCAAAAGTACTATTCTCTGGTGTCAGCTTATCTAGTGTGATGATTTGGGTTTTTCTCTGTTTTGTGTCATTGTAAACTGATGCTTTTGTCAAACTCAAAAGGAACAAGCGCTAGACATCAGCAAAAAATTGCATCCCTGCCAAATAAACAGCTCAAAGTGTGGGTTTTCTTTCTTCTTATTTTTAAAGAAGTGAAATGGGAGTGCTAGTGTGGGATGCCAAGATGTGAAAAGGTGGGTTTTCAGCCTGCAGAGGAAGATGGGCAGTGACTCTGCTGTCCTGACTTCAGTGGGGAGTTCATTGAGACATTTTGACTTGTCAAAGCAGGAAAAGCAAAGGTGGAATTGATAACATTAATGATGGCTACTTTCCATTTAGGTGACGCAGTTTGAGGACTCTGGTATGGTGCATGTTCACTCACTGACATGGCTTAATGGGACACTTAATGGAATGGAGCCATCGTTAATGTTATTATTTACAGCAGTGCTTTTCCTGTTTTGACAAGTCAAAATGTCTGCCGTGAAAAGGGTCTATCCAGAGGCAGAGGAGTGTAACGATCGGGCCGGGGTGTAGGGTTTGACCATGGCTTGGAGGTAGGAAGGAGCAGTTCCTTTCAGTGCGAAGTGGAGGATGTTGTGAGGAGGGCGTGATCTAGCTCAGCACCAGGCCCCAGTGGAGTACCCTACACAGTCTATAAGAACGGCCTGAAGCTACTCCATCGGCTTTGGAGGGCCATGAAGGTGATCTGGAGGAGAGGGAAGCTGGCCCAGTCATGGAGATACGCTGAAGGGGTGTACATAACGAAAGAGGAGTGATCCAATAACATCGGCCAAGTTCGGATCATCTCCTAAATGATGGGGGGAAAAGGGTTACCTAAAGCTAACTAGCCATATCCTAAGATTACCATAGATAACGTTACATAAAACACCACCGCACAAAGTAACCTAAATCTATAGCTAATGTATAGCTATATGTTGCAAAATGAATTCATTACTGGAATGGAATGGAAGGGGGGAGGGGGAGAGTGTCATCTAGTGGCTGGATGTTATCAATGTTAGCGATAGCACCTTTAACACAGAAACACAGGACTCTCCCAAATTATGTAACAATCCTATAGATTTATGTTATAGCCACCAGTTGTAATTAATTCAACTTATTTTCTGAGAAATCATGTTTTGTACGTCAGTTTGGCGGACAGCTCTACATACTAAAATACTCATGAGTCTCGCCACTGTTGCCAAGTAGAAGAAGCCAGTCAGTGACAATGTTGTTGCAGTTGGGAATAAAACACTGTGAATTAAACCAACACTGACCCAGAATTTAAAAGTGAATTGATTTAAGCTGTAGATTCTATCGTCAGTTTCCTCTTTATCTTCCACCCGCCATTAGCACGCGCGTCACACAATTTTAAGCTGGGTAATTGAATGCTTCTTGCAAAAATGCACGCATATCAAATATCTGCTACCTTTCTTAAATTCCGATAAAACTGAAATCCTTATCATTGACCCTGACCCTAGTCCCAGATCCAGAGATGCTAGGGGTCCGAGCTTTTGCTGTTAGGGCACCTCAACTCTGGAACGAACTGCCCACAAACTCAGATTTGCAAAATCAATATCTTCTTTTGAAATCGATTCTGAGCATGTATTTTTATCCAAGGGCTTTTATATAACCTTATTCAAATACATACATTTGTATGCATGTGTGTATTCACAGTATGTGTGTAAGTAGGTTGGTTTATGGTTGTGTGAAATGCATATGTATGTTGTGTTTTTCTTTTTCCCCTCATAAAGCACTTTGTAATCTCTGGTTTTGATAAGTCTTATTATTATGACCAGATATTTTGAACAGTTTTTCATCTTTTGTACTGATGATTCAAGCAGGAAAATTTCATGTCCATCCAAGCTGTAGAAATATATAATCATTAGCTGTCGCCTTGGTTACAGGTGGGAAAGTGAAGCTGCACCAGGGTTTGTGCCGCCATACAGATTCTCCCTCAGAAAGACCAGCGTCTTCCTCCAGGCGTCTTCCTGAGCACGAGAATGTGCCGCTGTCTCTCCTCCCCACAGAGCCATAACTGCAAAGACAACAGGAAACTGAAACGTCAAAAGCCTAAAGTCCTGATTTTGGAGAGTTTCTGTTACTGTCTACAGCTTCCCAGTCTGAAGTTGAACCTACCCTTCTCACGTGTATGAACTGTTTTGAAGGTGCTGGCTCGGGCGCGTGCGGGGTGTACGGAGGTTCAATCAGGTGGCGGCATTCGGGCACGACAAGACAGTCAGCAGGTGGCTATTCCCTTTCGCTCCATCATCTCCTGATCTGGAAAACAGGAAGAAAAAAACCTAATCTCTCTATTTGTCAGATGGTTTCATAATGTATATATTTATGTTTCTAATACTGTTTTTACTGCTGTCATCTCTGATCAGTATGGAATCTTTCCAGAACAGACACAAAACTTCAAGACCTAAATAACATGCCAGCATTGTTCTCATGTGCATAATTGCATAAAACATACATTATTTGGCAAAAAGCATAGAAACTGTTACAACACTGGTTTGCTCTGTTCCTTATTACATCCCTGTGTGTTTGCTGTTTTCATGAAATAAAAATACATTTGAAAAAGGGCAATTATTTAACGATTTCAATAAAAGTGTAAAACTGAAAATAAAAATAATTAAATGGCTGAGTTTTAATAAGCTAGTAAATTGTTTCACACAGTGTTGGTTCATTTACATATAATGCTCTATTTATTCATATGATTAACTTATTTCTAGTGTCTAATCTTTTAATTTAATATTGGCCATTTTGGAATTCCATATAACCCAGTAGCTTTTCAGTTTCCTCTCAGCGATTAGTAAAGTTTAATCCAACTTTGGTTATCCTGCGACTTCAAACCTCTGGACCAAGCTTGTTATTCACAATGGATGTTGTCATGTCAGTAAACTCACGTCCTGTGCAGACTCGTAGGCAGGCCAGTTCTGATCGTCCTCACCTACAACCAGCAACAGAGGACACTGGAGTCGTCCCACCTGCTCAGAGACAAACAGCAGCAGCATTTCAGCTTTTATCACCGGCTGCAGCTTCAAATATTTATGCATTACCGGACATCACCTGTGGACAGCGCTCGACTGGTAATCTGGCACACCAGGCATTTTCCCAGTGGGCCAACGCACTTTGATCAGGGACTCTCAGGGAGGGCGCAGGGAGGTAGTGTGTGTGCCAGGCCATGATGACAATGATGATTGATGATTAATTCAATTAATAGCGATGATAATGAGATAAGATAACATAATCGTAACGCTATCAAAGTGAGACCGTCAGCTACTGCTGGTGCTCACTCAGTTTTTTTAGCCTGTCGCAACTTTGGCTGACTATGCGTTAACTAGCTAACATGAGAGTTGGCTAAGCAGTGAGTGACCTAGGTCCATAACGTATCATAATATTAAAATGATTAGGCTAATGGTTCCCTTGATAAAGGCTGTATAATAGGTTACATCTGTAGCTCTACTGTGCAAAAATGTATGCCTGCTTATGTATTAGCCTAGTACCGTGAAAGAAATAGCCATTTCTAACAACAGGCAATCAAACAAGCACACTCCTTGATTTAATTGCCTTATCACATACACAGGTCTATTACTCCTCTCTGAACATTAATATAAAACAAAAAGGTGATCTATTAACTGTGTAAACACCTTATGCAATAGTCATCATCAATATTTGGATACTTGAAATCTGTATGAACTGACCAACCACCCTGAGTCTGGATCTGCTTGAGGTATCTGCCTCTTAAATGGACGTTTTTCCTTGCCACGGTCGCCAACTGCTTGTTCATGGTGGGAATTGTTGGATCTCTGTAAATAATATTAAGAGTACGGTCTAGACCTGCTCTATGGGACAAGTGCAAAAAGATAACTTCTGATATGAATTGGCGCTATATAAATAAAATTGAACTGAATGTAATTGAATAGTTAGTTCCAATGAAATAAGATGGAACAGCTCCATTCATTAATTGAATAAACAACTATTTGCATTATCAGTATATTATTGTTAAATTGTACAGCTTTTTGCACATCTTTGTCATGGAATTCCAACAATTCTGGATCTGAATTTATAATCATGTTAATACCCCACCCAATTAATTGTAATCCTCTCTCCCTCTCTTATTATGTCATTGTTTAGTCAAGCCAGGTTGTTCAGGTAGCAGTGGAGGAGAGAGACGCTGTGGACTACTTTGCCCGTCCTGAGCCTGCTATGATGCAAGTTGCTTGCTACTTTGTTGTAAGAAACAAAACAAAAAAAAAGAAATTGTGGGGCAGCATGGTAGCTGCAACGTTCCCAATTTGATTCTTGCTGGGAAATATTGTACTAACAAACAAATGCAAAATGCCATAAAAAAAAAAACAGACACTTGCTTTTGAGACCAAAAACACAATTACAAAACTGAAAAATTAACTGTGTAAGGAAAAGACAGAGAGAAATTCTGGCTGGTGGTACTCACGTCCACTTTGAGTACGGGGTCGGTGGGAATGGGCAGCAGCAGATCTCGCCAGATCACCTGGTTCTCCTCAGTGATGCGAGTCTTCCCAGCGTTCCTAATTGGACAAAATAAATAAATAAAGACTCTTCTTCACTCCACATCTATGTTTCACTTCAGATTCAGTTTGAACACACCTTTAGAGCCTTACCAATAGTGGAGCAAAGAAATAAATAATAATAAAAAACATATATAAACACACACACACACACACACACTATTTTATGTATGTAATATAAAGTTTGTCCTGAGGGTGGTGCTACAGGAATCAATCAATCAAAGTTTATTTCTATAGCACCTTCCAACAACCGAAGCTGAACCAAAGTGCTGTACAACATTAAAAACAAGATAAAAAATAATAATGATAATAACAAATAATAATAAAAGTACAAATAGGTCAGCAGAGCACATTACAACATTAAGATAAAGAGAAGTGTCACATGGCCACTAAGTGTTCAAAAGCTATTCGAAATAAGTGGGTTTTAAGTTTGGCTTTAAACAAAGGCCGGTCAGTGATGGAACGTAAGTCAATGGGCAGAGAGTTCCAGAGTTTCGGGCCGGCCACTGCAAAAGAACGGTCGCCCCACTGTTTGCACCGGGACCGGGGGACCTCCAGCAGATGTTGCCCAGCAGATCGTAGAGCTCTGCCGGGTCGGTGAGGGCTCAAAATCTCACACAAATAGGAAGGTGCAAGGCCATTGACTGCATTAAAAACAAATGTCAAAATTTTAAAATGAATTCTGAACTGGACAGGGAGCCAGTGCAGGGAGTATAGGACAGGTGTGATGTGCTCGTGTTTCCGACTGTTAGTGAGCAGGCGGGCCGCAGCATTTTGCACAAGCTGCAAACGGTGAAGACCAGCTTGGTTAACTCCCACATAGAGCGCATTACAATAGTACAATAGAACTAACAAAAGCATGGATAGCTTTCTCCAGGTCACAACGGCTCAAGAAGGGTTTAACCTTTGCTAGGAGGCGGAGCTGAAAGAAGCTTGCCCTGACCACAGAATCAATTTGCTTATCAAATTTTAGACTGCTGTCTAATTTCACCCCTAGATTTTTCACAACGTGGTTAAAATGGGGGGTCAACGCAACAAGACCAGGAGCTAAAACATGTAAAGTAGACATGTAAAACAGAGCATGATGACGTCAACTCCTCAATTTGCGGATGCCGTCTGCGGTTTAAAGTCCACCAGAAACAATGGTTTTGGATCAGGCCCAGTCGAACCAGCAGATGTTGGGACAATTTCGAGAGTGGGATTGTTATCGAAGGAGGAGTGGAAGGAAAACTTTTGCATGTCCAGAGCATCACTCACATCTTCGAGTGAGCTCCTTCGTCCGTACATCCAAGGGAAATCAAAGGTGATGAGATCTCCAATAGGTGTTTTGAAAAGGTAGCCTGTAGACTTTATTACCTAAGCGATGAGGGGAGACTGCGGAAGACAGCTAACACCTTTGGCCTGTTGCAACAGAGTGTCTCAAACATTGTTAGGCAGGTCTGTAAAGCCATAACAGTCCATCTAGGCCCACAGTACAAAAGGCTGCCTTTCACCGAACCCAAAGTAGAAGAACTCGTCACAGGGTTTGCCCATGGTATGCCGCAGTGCTTGGGAGCAATCGATGGGACTCATATTGAAATTAAACAGCCACCTACCAACTCCACGGATTACATCAATAGAAAGGGGATGTTTTTGGTTAATGCCCAAGCCGCATGTGACTCATCGATGTTGTGATGGCCCGGAAGCATTCCCGATGCTCGAGTGTTCGCCAATTCCCAGTTGAACACTCATTTCAAGAATGAAATCCCATGCCTTAAAAAAACTAATTGTGGAAGACGAAAAGCCTATCCCAGTTTTTCTGCTTGGAGATTCGGCTTGTCCCTTATTGCCTTCCTCATGAAGGAGTATGCAAATGTTGGCTGCAACACTCAAGAACAGTACTTTGGCTTGTCTCTGTGTCAAAGCTGAATGGTAACTGAATGTGCTTTTGAGCGATTGAAGGCGAGGTTTGGGGTGCTTAGAAGGGCTATGGACATAAACCTGAATAACGCTTTTGTCATTTATGCATGTTTTGTCTTACATAATTACTGCAAGGCCTGTAAAGAGACAGTTGATGACAACCATGCAATTTGACCAGGAATACCAGCCCCCCACGCAGAATAACTGTTAGCGAACTGACTGCAATGAAGCCGAAAGAAAAGAGTCAGAACGGTGGTTACAATTCCTTGACCCTTAACTTGTGATATCACTGGTGGTACATGTAAATAAGTAAAGTAAAATAAGTAAAAATAATAATACAGATTTCTTATGTACATAAACATGTTTATGTTTCTGAGTTGCATATTTTGTTTTTTGTTATAAAAGTTAATGTTTTTAAGCAACAACAACACAAAGGTGTCGAGCCATAGAGCCAAAAACATGTGGGCACTTGTTTCAGATGTCCGTTTTGTTATTAGGGCCTAAAGATATATCTGGGTTTTCTATTGTTATGCAATATATATTTATATGCATAGGCCTATACATAAACATGTTTTCACAATGATGTTACATAGGATGTGTATTAAGAGACTCTGTGATCATACACTATGTTGTGAAACAGATTTCAGTTTTTTGTTGTTACTGTTGAGCCATTCAAAAGTATTTTTTATTTAATTATCTTAATTTTGCATGCAAGTGCAAAATTTTTCATTTCATGTCTAGCTGTACATTCATCCACATATGCTATACATTCAATGTGGTCTAATGTGTAACATAAGTTATAACTGATGCAACAAAACTGTAAACAAAGTAGACCTAAGTGCAAACCACTTAAAAACCTGAGGCCTAACTGCAACATGAGGCTATTAAATGTAAACAATTTAATGATAATAATCAACGTTATTTCTATAGCGGGAGTTACAAGCTGCTTCGCAAAATACAGTACCATACAATATAGGTGCAAAGATAACGAATCATAGAGAAATAAAACCAAAAATTGTAAAAGAACATCATACACAGAAAATGCAATAAAAACAGAGATTTCAAGAAGTGGTAAAACATAGAGAGATAAAACAAAATATAAAAGAACAGCATTAAAACATTTGAATAGACATAAAAATATTATACAAGACCCGTAGCCCATAGTGCAATATCACTTAAAATACCAATTTTAAGTGCTTAAGTGCAACATGAGGTTTTTAAGTGTAAACAAAATATGCCTTAGTGCAACATTAGTATTTACTCTGAGTAAAAGTGTGTTTCACTTCAACAACAATCAGCAAAGATCAAACGTACCTAAAGTAAATCCCATAATTTTTTTGCAACTGAGGCAGACACACCAGCAGACACGATTTCCGAATCTCGGGTAGCAGGATCCAGACTGGCACAGGAGGTCTCGTCCACACCAATAATATCTGCTGACTCAATGCCAGCAGATATGGAGCTCGTTGCGGGCGAGCCAACCCAAACCCGCTCACACAGCTCAATGCACAGCAACATTACCATGTCCACTTCGGCGTCCTGTGTCAACTGCCCCACGGTACTTTGCCTGGATGGTTTTGAGCTTGGTCGATATTATTGCCTTGTTCACCGTGTCTTTTGAAAGAGGAAACTCTTTCCCCACTTTATCCAAGTCTTCTTTGTCAGGAATCTGTTCCTGAAACGCCACCAAGATGTCTTCATATTTGGTATGACAAGACTCCCAGTCAACGTTTTCTTGGGCTTTCATCACCTTGTACTGTAACGCGATGCTAAGCAGCAACTCCTTTATTTTATTAAGAGTACGGTCTAGACCTGCTCTATAGGAAAAGTGCAATAATTCTGTTATGATTTGGCGCTATATAAATAAAACTGAATTGAATCCACCTCATCGTCCACACATTTTCACATTTTGCTTTCGGTTTCGCCATAGCACCTTGGGCCATGTTCCAGAAAGGTGTTAAATAAATAAGGTAAATAAAATAGGTATCAAATAACTCTAAATAAAGAAATAATTAGCTACTATTGTTTGATTTGTTACTACCACCATAGGAAAGTAAGCCCACTACACATGCTCAGAATGTTCTTCTGTATTTGACATTTCGTTGATGTAAGACTTTCACCACCTACTGGCCCAGCATGCTTGTTTGAGTGTTTGGAGTCTTTTTTGAGTTCTGGTGTGGACAGAGATATTATATAAAACAAAGGTTGTGTGAACAGAATTTTTTTTTTTTTTTTAAACGGAGGGGGAAAATATCTGTTTTCAAAATATCCGAATATGTGTAGACAACACCTGAGTTGTTGAAGAAAAATCATGAAGTCACTGACAGCAGATCAACTTACTTGCCAAAGGAAGTCAACATTTGTTCCACAGTTCCGTCAATCGGCTGCACATGACTCCCACTAATACACACCGCACACCTGAGCTGTAGGAACACATACACACATGAATATACACCCACACTTAACATGCAGAGGTTCAGCTGAGACAGAAACCTGATCAGAATTAATTTTTGATGGACAAGCAAGATCCAATAGATGCAGAAAAAACACACAAAATGACAAAGTACTAATGTTTAAAAAAATGTTATGGGGAAACACTAACAATTATCAATACGTGATCTTATGAATACTACTGAAAACATATTGAAAAGTGTTCCAGTTATGACATTTCAGACTGAAATCAAGTCTTTTCAATGGAATCAATGCGATCAGTGCATTCACTTGCAGAGCCGAAGTAAATTGTTGCAGACCTTTGCATGGAGTTCAACTTTGGTGAACGTTGACTTGAAGATTCACAACATTGACCAAGTTGAAAATGGGTGCTTCTCATTAATCTTAAATGCCTCCTCATTCCCCTCACTTGCGTCTTTTCCTTGTGTAGTCCCGCCCACATTAAACGCAAGGGAGAGATGCAGGCAGGAGTCCAAGGGACGAATAAGTTCAGTTCAATTAAAGTTAACACTTTGAAATTATTTGTGGGGGACCAAGCTAGCTAGCTAGCTTGCTAACTGGTAGTTAATTAACTGGTAGCACGCCAGCTAGCTTGGCAAGTTATTTTGTGAGACTAGCTGCAGCATGTTACTGGCTAACTTCCATGTTTTCAGTTAGCTTCCCAGCCAGAATAGTTCAGTAGTATTGTGCTATTAGCAAAATTAGCCACAACCACATGTAGCCACTGCACAAACCTACAGGTAGCTACTGTCACCAAGCTTCTAGCACAAACTATTTTTCATCTGACCACGTACTTACCTGCAGTTTTCGACTGTTAGCAACTAACATTAAACTAGTGGAGCTATATTAAGCTACGTCAATATGACAAAAGTAACTTTCAGCTATCTTTCAGTTGTCTTACCTTTATAACTTGGGAGTAAGCAGCCATTTTGAAGGTGACACTGGTGCCAAAGGAAAGACCCAACATGGCGATCCTGCTGCCGAGGACCTGAGGATGCTGCTCCAGGACTCTGTAGGCCGTCTGCAGCAAGAAAACATGCCAGAAAACAAACTGTTACAGCTGTGACATCTGTCAATAAAGTGCGAGTAAAGTGACAGTAATGAGCTCAAGTGTTCAACAGTCTAATGGCCTGAGGGATGAAACTGTCCCTGTCCATCTGTCCCAGATGCTGCAGTACCGTCTGCCTTGAGTCCAGGACAGGTCCTGACGCTGCTGACTCTCTCCTGTTGATAGTGTCCTTCTCTCTGTTGCTTCCTGTTGTCCAAGACCCTGTCACCGGTGATCAGGCCAATGATCGACACGACTGCTGACGACACGACCAATGACAGTCGTGTCGTCAGCAAACTTGATGCTGTGTGTGGCCACGGATAAAACAGGAAGTACAGCATACATTCACACACTGATGGCAACTGCTCAGTTGGAAGACTAATCATTCATACAGTCACACGCAAATTGGGCTTCAACATGTGGGCTGGGGGAAACTGGGATCGAACTGCCAACCTTCCGATTGGTGGACGACCCGCTCGTAGAACGGGTAGAATGCTGAACTATGTCAATGAACAACATTCTCACATACTTTGTGTTTCTCTGGTCCAGGTGGGAGCGGGCCATGTGGAGGGCTATAGTGATGGCGTCATCAGTTGATCTGTTTGGTGTGTATGCAAATTTAACTGGGTCCAGTGAGTCAGGGAAGGAGGAGGTGATGAAGATTTTGACTAACTGCTCAAAGCACTTCATGATGGTGGAGGTGAGTTCTACTGGGCGATAGTCATTCAGTCAGAGGGTTTTGGTTTGTTGGGGACAGGGACAATGGTGGTCTTCTTAAAACGTGAGGACTACAGATTTAAGCAGTGACATGTTGAAAATGTCTGCCAGTTGATCTGCACACACCTTGAGAGCTCGGCCAGGGATGCCATCAGGACCAGGTGCCTTGCATGGATTAATCCTTTTGAAGGATCGACACACATCTGCCCTGGATACTGCTAGTGGGCAGGGGTCCTGGGTCTTTTGCACCTCCTCAGCCAGGAAGTTGTTCTCAAAAGTGTGCATAGAAGGTGTTCAGTTCATCTGGGAGAGATGCAGAAATTATCAGCACTGCTAGTTTTCCTTTTGTAGTCTGTAATAGTTCTTAGTCCAGCCCACGTTTCTGGTGTTGGAGCCCTAATAGTTAGACTCCACCACCAGTGATGGTGACAACTTGTTTATTTTAGTCCAATCTGATATTCAGTCTTAGATGTGTCACAAAACTTCTGACAGCTATTCTAACTCAAATCTGAAATCTTTTGAATTGGCCATATATTTCCATAAACCAGCTTTCATCATGTCTTTGCAACTGGTCCATCAATGTGAAACAGGCTGCTGTAATGTGGGTGTGATCTTTAACTCTCAGCTTTCTTCTCAGAGTCAGGTGACTGAATAGGTACGGTCATGTTTTCTGACCTTAAGAAACTGTCAGTGAGTTTTTTCTGGTCTGAATTGAGAGTCTAAGAATAGAGAGTGTCGTATGTTATACAGATTATAAAGGCCTCTGAGGCAAGTTTGCAATTTGTGATTTTCGGCTGTATGAATAAAATTTACTTGACACAGCTGGACAATAGTGGCTCTCTGTGTTTAGAGATACGTCAAAAACCTCTGCTGCCTCCAGCCAATCAAAACTGCTGCTGCCAGGCTGTTGACAGTTATGACTATATTAAACCATTGAGGTTAATTGTTGATTTGAAGATTTTATCGATTAAAATCCCTAGAGGGTCAGGCCATGTGCTACATTTTTATAACAATAAAGTATAAATGTAATAATAATAATAACAATAATAATAGTAATAGTAGTAGTATGATAAATTGATTTCAGGTTCAACAACAAAAACCCAGCCTATCTGGGTCAAACTCTGAACAACACTTCCTCCAGTTGTTTTTAATTTCAACACTTGAGCAGTATCTGGTCTGAGTGAATGAGAGTCTCTGTAAAGTTGAATGAACTTTACATAACTCGACATGATCCTGTTCGGATCCAGTTGCACTTCATGAACAGCACCCTGACCCCAGGGCACCATGGCTTCTGTAGTTTTTGATAGGAATTTTGGGACCTAAAATGCAATTTACTGTATATTATACTTTATAGTTATACTTAATACTATAGTAGATCTTTTAAAAGGTGGATGTTGTATTTTTAAATATAAGATTTGATTTATAGTTGTAGTTAGACTGTAAATGACATGCGCCTCCTCAAAAATGTAAGTAAACGTCGGTGCTATGGTGGTACCATGTGCAGACAACAAGAACTGTGATTGGCTGCTTGTGTTTACTCCTAAAAGTTTAAAATCAGCAGATTAATCAATATTGTGTCAAGCTGCTTGTCTGTCAGTTTGTTGTGGAGTTCTGCTGCTCCCTAGTGGCCATATTGTTAAGGATTTTCCAAAACCCTTAAGTTATTTTGAGGTATTCTGAATGAACATTGATATTACATTTTTTTATACTATAGATGCTCATCAGGTTTACCTCAAAGTACTGGTTGTCCACCATCTTCCCGGTTTCTATGGTGATTTTAGGGGTCATGTAGTCGAGGGCCAGGGAGGCGATGCCATGGGAGGCCAGCAGCGCTGCACGGTACTCCACCAACTTCCCTCCACCCCCCCACAGGTCCAGAAGGCCAGGGAAAGGTCCTGATCCTTCAGACGAGTCAAAACACCAAAAACAGTTTATAGTTTACACAACGATGATATTGTATATTTCTGATGCTTCTGCAACTCTGGGTTTACATTGGATGGAAACGTTTTTGAGTGTTTCCTGCCTTCATTTTTTACTTGGTCATTCAACAGTAAAGGCTGGTCGCAACTAACGTATGCTGAACTTGGTTAACTTTCATGGTTAATGGTAGTCCATTGGTCATTGTTGCTCAGAATGTCACACCTGAACTCCACCCACAGGACACCTCCCTCCAGACTCTCCTCTGGTCCTACCTGAGGGCAGGAAGAGGGTCGCAGTGAGTCCGCCCTCTGTGATCGGGATCCTGCGGACGCCGGGAGCCATGTACCAGCGCTCCACCACCACACTGGCCAGAGGCACCTGATCAGCAAAGCCCTCAGTCTGGTGACCCTGGTACACCGAGATCGTGACCTCCATGGGAGTCTGGACATTAAACTTCCTCATTCTGAGGGATGATGGGAAAGAATCAACTCTGATAATGATACTTGATTTGATATTGATTGTCATCACTGGAACAGCTCTATCTTTGTTGGCCTACCTGAGCCCAGGCTTGCTGCCTGGAACTGGTCTAAGGCTCCACAGTAGACCCATCGGTTCAACCCCAGAATATGTCCCGCCCAGACTGGGATCCTCTGAAACTTTAAGTAAAAGGCATGAAAAATTATTTCTCTCTTTTGATGTTCATTCTTTCCATGAAATTCCATAATTTTATTAAAACATGTTTTTGCTGCCATTCACAAACTTTTCAACACAAACATTTGTAAATGAATTTGACTGGATTTTCTAGGTCTAGGCATTGAACCACATACCGTTCACAGTCCCACTGGCGTTGGCGGTGTAGCGAGCAAACGCCTCCCAGCTGTGTCCGTCTTCACACTGGTAGAGGGCGTGGACGGTCAGCTGGAAACCAGGTGGGACGTTCTGGACCAGGACAATAAACTTCTCATCCACGAGCCCTCTGGACGGCTGGACCGACAGCTTCACACAACATTGCTTCCTGTCCATGTTGAACTGAGCAGACAGATAAAATAATCAGAGACGAATACTGGTATGTCAAAACGTGGACAAAGTAATAAACCAAAACTATATGACTGGAAAGATGCCACTAGAGGTAAGACAGGAAATGTTTCTTTGCTAATAATGGAAGATGGTGAATTCAGTTCACCAGACAACATTATTTGTTTGTTCAAATGCCTAAAACCAGGGTTACCAACTCTCGCTTTTCTCTGCAAAAGTGCATTCTGAAGTTCAGCTGAAGCTAATTTTGAAGGCTACTAAGATGTGAAGCTATCCTTTAACCATAGACGTGGCTGATCAGACAACTGTGTGATAATTTCGGAAGGTACTGACAAATAAGGTCATTCTGCTGCTAAGGGCGTCAGATCAAAGGAACCCAGGCAGGCGATGGCAGACAGTTCAGTACTAACATATTGCGGCAACCGCTTTTGGCTCAGTTCCGTAGCAGTTGGCATTTAACTGACATTCTTACATCCACCATTTTGTCAGATTTGTAACCTAGCAAATACTGACAGGTGTCTCTTATCTATTTCCGAAATGCCCTTGCTGGAGCATTATTTGTGGGCACGCTTTTATAAATCACTGTGTTTTTGATTGGTCTTTGTAATTTGAGATGTTAATTTAGTTTTTCTGCAATCGGTTTACTGCTAACCAAGCTACTGATTATAGCTGCTTGCTGTCTGAGGTTAAAGTGTTTCTAATGCATCATAAGTAAGTGTTCATTTACTTTTGGACTGACTGCTATGTACCTTTAACTGGTGATACTTTGTTTTCTCCTGGCATGAGGGACAATACTGTATAACTAATTTGGCTTGAATCCAGTTTCCTTCACACTGTTTTTATGATATCTGTGGCCTACCTATTGATTATGGTTTCTCAAGTTTTTCAGATTTGTAATTACTGTCACTGACTTTGCTGTTATACTAACACTGTTTTCACAGTCAATTGCTTCCAGTAAATAATTAAAAGGCGAACTCCTGTCTTCAACATTCATTCCTATGAGGGCAGAGCAAACATCATTAACAGTCAAAGTGTCTTAAGAAGAAGAATTAGTATAATGCCAGTAAAATACTGCTACAAGAATGTGCAGAGTATTGTCGTATTTTGTGGAGTCTAAACTAACACTGGGTTTTATACAGTAGTGGAGGAAGCATTTATATTCTTTACTTCAGTAAATGAGGAAATATAACACTGTAAAATGTTGCAGAAGTAAAAATATGCAAGTCAACAAAATGTACTTAAAGCACCAAAAGTAAAGTACAGAAATATGAGTGTTACACTATTAGATTGATATTGCTGCATTAATGTTTAAGTAGCATTTTCTGGTTGTAGTTGGTTGAGCTGGAGCTAATTTGTAAACAGTTTATGTTACAGGAACAATATGTTCCTGTCATCTCCTAGAAAGGAACTGATATGTCCATCTGAAGGTTCCTGGAAAGAACTATGTAATTTGGTACTAATTATAGGAAAAAACCGAGTCAGTGTTCAATTGGTACACTTCGAATTAATTCATTTGTATGAATTGCTAGTCTAAGCTACATAGTCTTATAGGCAGTGCACCGCAGGTAAGCTGAACATGCAAAAATGTGAAATTTGTCTGCAGGCAAGCATACAATTGTACATATATGGGTAAATTACACATGAGCATTTACTTGGGCTTAAATGGATCTCTGTCAGTTTTAAGATTTTAGTTGGGAATTCCTCTTCCTTTACAAATCAATGAGACTTTATAAACCTAACATTGTCTGTCTCAGAACTATCTTGGTAAAGTATTGTAACTACAGCTGTCAAATGTATGAGTAGTAAGTACAGTACTTGAGTAAATGTACTTCACAAGAAGTCACACAGAAGTCTGTTTTGTACATTAAGAGACATTTTTCATGCTTACATTAACAGTGCTGTTCTATGTGGTAATATTGCACTCTATATGAACATATAACTTATCTTTAGTATTCAGATACCACAGGTATCCATAAGGTGAAGCATACAAGTGTGTATCAAGTCCAGTCAGTATTTATTTAGGGCTTGTGTGTGCAGGGTTAAGGTTCATTGTTAGATAGCCTATATTGTCTGCGCATACTTTAACGGGACATTATATTGTAGTAACATTCATTATCCACACCTATTCATGTATTAACCAAAACTGATGCAGCTGCTCACGGTTGAACTACTTTGCCTCATCGGCTGTGAGCATTATTAGATAACTTAGTAGTAGAACTCTGGCAATATTTAGCTCAAAGATTATTTAAAATTAACTCTTCACATAGTTTCTTCAACACAACTGAATAAGTCATTCACAGAGTCAGAGAGGTTCTAGTACGGGTCAGAAAATTGTATTAATCATCTGGATCGCTGTACTCAACTCTGAATATAAGCTCAAAGTCCACAAAAACGCCTAATTCCCTCTCCGACATTGCATAACTATTGCTTAAATTAGTGTCCATGCTCAGTGAGAACAGACCTTAGAGCTGTTGTCTTCCGGTTTGTCGTCTGAGCTGCAGTTTAACTCGTCACAAAATCTGGAAACAAAGTTGTGGCTGAGTCTGTGTTAATCCAAGTTACTTAACCACCTGAAGTTCAGCCCCACTGGGTGGAGCTTCAGTCTCCTCCCATAGCAACATCACTCTGTCTGGACTCAAGATGGCGCCATCGAGTCACCGAAACTCCACATTCTGGATCCATGCCGATTTTACGCATCAGTGTGTCGGTTAGTATAGGTCTTAGAGTACTATATGTACTATAAAGTTTAGTCTTTTTTTAGCTTTTCAGGCTCCAAAGAGAGCTGCGCTGTTGTGGCTGAAGACTCAGTTTCCAAATAATAAAATCTGGGAGTGTGGAGTAAGAAAGAAACTAGTTTACCAGACCTCAGTAGCCTATGGAACCCCGAAAGTTATTTTTCATGAGCTCACAAGATCATTAACTATAAATTCATATCCGTCTCTAGACTTCGATGCACACAGCCACGATATTATGGAGAGGACTTGTTCCTTTCATTTTTAATAATTTTGACGTTTGGACTGTTGGTTGGACAAAAGCCTTGTGAAGGTGTCACTTTGGGCTCAGGGTCATTGTGACAGCTTTTCTCACTATTATCAGAATTTTTACAAGCCAAACAATCAATCGATTAATGGCGGAAATAATCAGCAGTTGCAGTCCGATACAAAATAGTTTAAATTTTCCTCCACCTCAACCAACTACAACAGTAAAATCCTGCTTTTACACTAATGCATGAGTAATAGTTATCTAATGATATAATATATAACATGACCACTGCACGCACCAAGTGGAAAACTGTCACATATTTTAATGATTTTTTGAGGAGAATTAGTGTCTCACCTTGTGTAATTTACATAATCCCCTCTAATGTGGATCTGTGATCATGATGCTGCTTATTTGACCCCCTCTACTACTGATGAAGGTGAGGATGAGCAGTGCCGGGGTTTTGGTGATGTGATGAAGGCCTCTGGGTGTTTTGATTATTTTTTAACCACTTTATTGTTTGTTAACCTATACTGCATCAAACCCACCTCCTCCTTTTCCTCTTCCAAAAGCATAACAGGTTGACAGTCCCACTACAAAGCAAAGAAAACCGAACTGTGCCAGTTAAAATTTAAAATAAAATTTAAAAAATGTAAAAATTGCTTCGTCACGATTGGCTGTGGCTTCTTCCCCTATTATTGAAAGATGTATTTGTTGTTGCTGCATCTTACTAGTTGTTCACAGTTAATTGGATCTTATCATAATGTAATCATTTTATATGGCACTTATGTATTAGTTATTATCAGGGTAGCAGCTCTTCAATAGGAATTAATAAAAAAAATGTAATGACATAAATAATAAGAAAAAAATGGACGAAATAATAAGTCCACACAGATGATACAGCCTATGTGTGAATAAATGGAAAGCATAACAGGTCAGTCTCATGTGCCCATGACCCCACACGCCCTCTGACCTTTCACCTCTGAAAAGAATAGCTGTTTTAGCTCAACTGAGCGCACAACAACAAAGTATCGTCGTCTGGTTGTCAGTCAGCACTGAAACATCCATCTGTCCCTTGGGGGCCCTCTGACTTTTTGAGAGGCCAAAACATGTAACCTGTTCCTCTGGTTCTTCTGAGTCTTTTCATTCATGTGGCACCTCTGCTTTTCAGTTTCTTAAAGGAACACTCAGACATTTTAGGAAATCCTCGCATTCATCTTTAAAGCCATTTCACACTGTAACTCTAATCAGAATCAGAAATACTTTATTGATCCCTGAGGGGAAACTCTTTTGTTACAGCTGCTCACTTTCACGTCAGTGCACACAGGAATAGAAGTACTAAGCAAATCACAATATAATACACTATAATACAGGCAAGATAAATTTAGTACCAAGTAGATATAAGTATAAAATTAAAATAAGTGTAAAGTACAAAGTGGATTTACCGGTTGATGATAAGTATGTACGGTATAATAATACAATGTAATAATATAAGTAATAAGTAATGAACTGTCAAGTTAAGTGTATCTTATTAAGATTACTATGAGACGGTGGATATTGCACAGCAGTAATAGAAGTATGAATAAATATCAATAAAATAAAATGAAAACAGAGTATATTGCACCGGAGTATTAAATAGAGAATATTGTCTCCTCTACTATAAAACAGGTTGGGATTTTGTATTTTAGATTAATCGTAGAACTCGGACAGCTGAGAGAGATGTCTCAGTAGAGATTGATAGCATTCACACCAACCATCCAGATTCACCTGGTCGTCAGTCATTTTCTCTCATACATTTTTGATTGGTCACTTAGATTTTTAGCACAGAAAAATAACGTAGAAATCCCTTTTTGTGTGAAAAGGCGTTAGAAAGATTGGTCCAGGGCGTGTTTACATTTATTCATTTGTACATTTGTCCAAAGTACAAATGCAGCACAATCCAAGGCACAGCAGATCAAGGAGAAGCCTTAGAGAATACGTGCCTAGCTTAGCACAAAGACTGGAAGCAGGGGGAAACTGCTAGCCTAGCGCCATCAAAAAGAAAACCACTGTCTCAAACTGAGTTCTGCAGCAGCATTTCCTCAGAAAATTAGCAGCTACAGAGTCAGCAATGGGAGAATTTACAGTTTTGATACTTACACTAGTTAGCTGCTTGCTGACCAGCTTAAACAAAGAAGAAACTCAAACTGTGTTTTTACTCTTCATTCCTTCTAACCATACGTTCCATGATAACACAGATAAATGTGTGTCTCTGTAAATCATCCTGATTTATCTTTAAATGCAACGCGCTCTGATGATGAATGACCCTCAGCTACCAGCAGCCTCCCGGATGCTACGATGCTAATCATGCTAATAACAACTCAATGTGAAGAAAACATATTGAGACTAGTTAAGAGGTCAAAGATCAGCTGTCTCCGGCCTGGTGAGAAATGTCTTGAGCCACGCCTCCTCGCCGCCTTGCCGGCTGTCCATACACACACACACACACACACACACACACACACACACACACACACACACACACATTAAATCAATGACAACAGACACAAGGTAAGGGAAGCAGACTGAAATGCTCAGCTGCTTTAAAATCTATTCATACATTTAATATTCATGGTGGTCACACATCTTTGTCTGCTTATTCTGACGGGGTAGAAGGAGGGTGAAGTGGGTGTTGGTGGAGGTTAGGGGTGTTGGGGGGGGTGTCTCATTCACGACAAAGAGGCACAAAGGAGGGGGCTCCTGTTACCATCACGATTGAGGCTGCCTGTGTGGTTTTTTAAATGTAAAGGTGGGTTATGTGATTCTAATCCAATACACGTCTTTTTGTCAAATTCAGTATCTCCTCACGGTCCGCTAGCTGTCCGTTCAGTGTGTGTGCTGAAAGAAAAATCCAGTGTTTGTACGCAGCCCTGGCTCTGTAAATGGGAAATAAACAAAGTGGCTCGGACCGGGCCACACAACACTATTCCAGCCATGATTTGTGTGTCAGGTAACGTTAAAAGACTTGCCCACAGACTTCAGCTTACTTTCTAATTTTTAGATATGCTGTTGTTGTGATGTTAGCTATAGCAGCAGGAGAGTTGTGAGTATCGCTGTCTGGAGCTGCTGTGCTGGCTCTGGGAAACTGTCTCGTGGATTTGTCAAGAATTGCTTATCCCACTTTTGAATAAAGTGTGGAATGGTAAAACTAAACTTTAAAAAGACCAGATTTATGGGATTTTTAGGACATTATTTTATTAGAATTTTTGCATGTTTTATCCCAAGTCCTGTATACTCCTGTACAAATCAGTTTATAGATCAATTTCCTTTATTCCATTGGTTTCACTTAATTTCTATGAAAATCAGCTTGTAGGGAGATCATACATGAGGCTCAACATTTACGCTACACTGCCAAAAGAATGTGGACACCTAAACATTAACGCCTTTATAAGAACATATAAGAACCTTTATTTTTATAGCACTTTACAATGGGTTACAAAGGGCTTCACAGGAGAACACACAAAAAACACTTGCCAAAACAATAAAGTAACAGAAATCATTGGGACAATATAAAGAAAAAGAGGTTTGATCCATAGAGATGGCCAAAATGAATCCAAATGAGTCAGCAGAAGAGAGAGGAGGAACGAAGTCCAAAGAAGGTCCCCGGCCAGAAAAATCCCTCTTAGCATGTGTCCTGTTTGTGGTGGAGTTTTCATAGGTAGTTATCAGTAGTAGAAGTTTGTATATTTTTATTTAGTTTCATTTTAGAGGGTTGACTCAACAGAAATTATGTTAATTAATCCCCCTTAAAAGTTTGATGAATTTGTAATAATTTTGCAAAAACATGCCGGTCAGTGGAAATGTCATGCCAATGTTAATAGTAAAAGTATTGCTAACTTTTTCTTTAAACAAAAACTGATTATTGCCAAAGTCGTTTTTGTGCCTAAACCTAACTAAACCTTAACCATAGCGTTGTCACACCATAAAGCAAATGTATTTTTCAATAGTCATTTGTAACAGTTTTAGAAAGCAGACAAATAATGCTGTCCTGTCGACGAGGCATCAGATCAGAAACTTGTTTTATTCGCTCCTTGCCAGTTAGATGATAGATTGAGTCCACTCTCATGGCGGTACAATAAATATGTAGCAACAGCCAGCAGCCGGTTAGCTTAGTTTAGCACACAGACTGGAAATGTTCAAGGTACATTTATTTGTCATTCTACAACACAGGGCTGCACAATTAAATTAAAGTATGTATTAAAGTAAGAAGAACTGGATACCTTGCTGGAGTCTCAGCTGGAGGCCTCAATTGTCAGCGCGTTCATTTATTTGCAAAAGAAAAGTCTGGAGAGAAGCTATTCCTTAATTTGGCATTTATTAAAGCATTGGAGGATCAAAAGCATCTTGTACAAGGATCTTTTCTATTCAGAAAACCACAGTCAGCAAGCTGTTAATCTGTAGCCATCATCCTAAAAAAGAATGCTATTCTTAACATTACACAGAGTTTTAAATGAAAATGTACAACTATCTGATAGGTTTCTACAGAGGTGGGGAGCAGCTGTGGTTTAGACTTAGCTCTCCCTTCGGTGGTGCACAGGCTGGTCCAGCCTCTTGGCACACGATTCCACCCTTCGTGTGGAGACAGCGCCCTAGTGGAGGAATCCTACACTCCCTCTGTTTGTAAGTTGCTAAAGTCTCTGCTTCGTTCCCCAAAACTGATACTTTTCCTCTCATGGTCATTACAATACATACTGTCCTCAGTACATGATGTTCTTTCTGATGTCCCTGTTTCTTTGTATGAATGTAAGTCTGTTTGCAACAGCTAATCAACTTTTCCCTGCAGTCAGCAGTCTGCAGGACAACACTTTGAATTGTTAAACCTCATGCCCTGTGTGTGTGTGTGTGTGTGTGTGTGCATATGTGTACAAAAGTTTCAACATGGTATTAATATAATAGGCAAGCAACCTTCATTCAAATTTTTGATTCTCACACAATCCAGGAAGTCTCACCTGGCCGATAAATATATATATTAATATACATATTACATACTGTATTAACCCCTTGTAAAACCACGCGTCATTTTTACACCTTGGTTTTGGTACAGATTAAACAAACGAGATAGAACATGTTAATTAGTGATCTTTAGAGGTGCTGGTAGGTGGATTTGTTACCTTTAGACAGAGCCAGGCTAGCTGTTTCCCTCTGTTTCCAGTCTTTATGCTAAGCTAAGCTAACCAGCTGCTGGCTGCAGCTTCATATTGAACGGACAAACATGAGAGTGATATCGATCTTCTCCCCTAATTCTCTGCAAGAAAGCAAATCACTTTTGCCAGCTCTCCTTCACAGAAAAACACCAGCAGCAAAACAAACAAACATACTTTTTCAGCAAACACATTTTCTTAATAAACTGTAAACTTTAATTTTTATCATGTGTAGACTCAGACTGTGTTTCTGCTGTGAACAATTTAACAACCAGTTAAAGACTTTTTACTGCTGTAAGCGATAGTCATTCCCAACACACACACACACACACATACCATACTCCTTAATGCCACATTTGTTTAAAGAAGACCAACTTCATGTTGCCTTACTCCACAGTCTATAAATAGGCTCTTTATCCCCACTGAGAGAGATGACCATTTACGGACTGAAAGTCTGAAAGTCTGAGCTCTGTACGCTGGTGATTAGGAGACAACACTCGGCGTTGTGTTAGAGGTTGTAAAGAGGAGACGTTGGTGGGGGATGGGTGTTATCTCCTGAGCCTCTTTACTTTTAATTCTGTACAGTCTGTACAGAGCTGTCAACACACTTAACCCCCATTAAACACACACACTTTACCACAGAACACACTTATTTTCCTTCAGTGGGGGTAACTGAATTTATTAAAGGGACATTTCTCTTAATAAATTAATTGAGTTAATTTTTCAATTAAGGTGAAAATTCAGGGATGGCTTTCGTGCTATTTGGTCAATTTTAAGGTTCTTTTAATCACTTAAAACCCCTTAAATCACATAACAAAAACTTTATATATTACAATACTATTTATTTATCCATTAATTCATGGGTTGAGCTGGTGTTGCTGCAGATTTTAGGTGACAGAGACGAAAGAAGAGAGACCAGAGTTCAACAGACCTCCATTTAATGTGTACATTAAGGGGAAAGTCATGTTTGGTTTTGGGCTTTTGAGAACCTCTTGTATATCTATAACATCTAAAATACCTTAAATAGTTTAGAATTTGATTTGTCAATTTCCAATGAATTGGATTCCAATTAAGGGGAGCGTCCTTATATTTTCTATTAGACTTGATTTGTTAATGAGGGACTTTTTAAATTAAGATGTTTAAAGGGTTGATTTGTGTCTTCAAATTAATGGGCAAATTAAGGGATCTCTGGTATTTTCAGGGGTAAATGAAGGAATGATTAATGATATTTTAATGGGTTCTTGTTTCATAGTGACAGGAGCACAGTGAGAGGTCAAGCTCGACTGAATGCCTCAGGGTGAAGATCAGGGGCCGCCCCGGGGTCGGCAACAATGACATCACCACTTCAGACCACCAGTCTGTGTGTGTGCTGAATTTAGACTGACCTAGTTCCTCTGCAGTGCTGGTTGGATAAAAACACACTGCATGTAAACACAGAGCTCATAAAGCACGTGTCACCTCGCTGACCGCAGCCTGCAGTCAAAACAAATATACGCTCGCCTGTTATCAGCCCATCTGAGTGTTTTCCACACAAGTCATTTTGATGTTTTTTTTAAGAGCTGTTATCTGTCAGCTTGGAAAGTATTTGTCCTGAAACAGTAAAGGAAGAAGAGCCAAACATTACCCTCACACTTCCTGTTTTGAGGCTTGACATCAAGAATCTCTGCTAGAATATATTTTAAATCTATTTTGCACCAGAATGTGTGAACACAACGTCCTAAATCACTCGCTACACTGATGTTGTGGCCAAGTTGCAGATTACTAAAACTGGATTTTTTTTGGGAGCAATACCATTGTGTAGAAATATTCAACAAGTCCTGCCAGCCTGACCCCGGCCTCTTTCATTATTCTGGGTCAGATTTAGCATCGCTGCCTGGTGCTGGCATCTCGCCCAGCTGCCCGTGGTGCCTGGCTCTGACTGCTGTTAACCTCCATCGTCATCATCACTCGGTGCCAAGAGGAAACAGAGGCTGCTGCAGGAAACAGAAGCTCTGTGTGAGGACAAACACTGGAGCAGCAGAGACACACTGACTCCTATAAACATATCCTGATGATGATGGAGGGCATTTAGTCAAACAAATAGTCCCATAAATTCTGTTTTTTTCTCTTAAAAGTCCCCTAAAGTGACAGATTTGTAGAAATAATAATTTTATTCAAACATTTGATTAGTCGCATTTGTGTTTTAGATGGAAAATTATTGTTTGGCTTTTCAACTGACCATAATGGAAAATATCACCATTTCTCTGCTTTGTTTTCAAACATTTCTGATGTAAAATAATAACCTTTAACAGCATCAGAAAACATTAATATCTCCAAATGCCACAGACAAACAAGATAATGTTCACATCTTCATGTGAACAAATTATTATCTCACTTAAACTTTCATTTATTTCATCTCATTGAGATCAAAAATCTGAAAGAAAGACCTGAGAACAAACATATACAGTATATAACCTCACAACAGGGCGAGTCAGTCACACAAAGCAGTCATCACACACACAGACATTTACATTAACAAATATTATTAAAAATGCCAGTAAATAGAACTTAAAAGTCCCTCAAAGGAATTAGTGTTTCTGACATCAAATCTTGCTTACACAACATCCCATGTTTGGGTAATAATTTTACTGCTTGGCTTCATTTTCACCTTTCTTTTCTTTTCCAAATAACTTTGTCTAACATGGAGGTTTACAGTGAGCATCTGACTGCTCGTGTTTCTTGCCTCTGAGCCCATTTACACTTTATGTATCTTGGCCAGATCAAATAGCAATCTGATATAAAAACCAAAGGGTAATTGCATTGAAGAAGCATTAGGGATGGATTGAAATCCACCGAGACACATACATAATCTTTACTCCTCCCAACTGTAACTGCATCAGTAACCGATCACAGGATCTATTCTCTGTGATAATGGCAGCTTAAGTTGCACTGAAATTACCACCACCCTCTGGGCAGAGCCTGATTTGCATGTAGTCCAGGAATACCAAAACGGATTGCATTGCATGCGGATTAGATTTGTGATCTGGCCAACGGAGACGCATATATGTGAGTGTAAACCAAAATGTATCAAATCGCATCTGGATTTTATCGGATATGAGACACTTGAAATGACAAGAGTAAATGGGGCCTCTGTTGTATCCGAGTCTGTTTCCCCATCGATTTCTGTTTCCCTTTACCCTCACTTAAACCCAACCTTACCCTAACCCCAACCAGAAAGGGCAGGTCTACAGGAAAAACTTTTCGCAGCGGAAACAGACTTTGACGCAAAACCTCTTCTGACTTCTTTTTGGAGATGCCACTGTGTTCCCAGACCTCAGAAAAAGATGCTGACAATCCGATAAATCCCAGAACAAATTAAGCCATTACTGCAGCATTAGAGCGTCTGGCAGCCGGAGCAGAAACGTCCACACAGATCCACTTCTGGGGAAACCCTTCATCTGCCGTCGGGGCTTCCAGGTTTTACCTTCCACGGCGTACTCCAGAGTCATGCTCCTGTTGAGCGTGAACACAGAGTCGCTTCTCACCACAGCTGTGAACAGTGAACCTCTGCTGTTGGCGAAGTGTCCAGGCAGAGACGACCACTGGCCTGAGCTCAGATTATAACAGTCCATCAGACATCTCAGGAAGTCGTCCGACGGCCCGTTTCTCATGACGTACAGGTTGTCCCTGTGGCCGACCATGCAGTGGCCATAGCTCTGGTGCCTGATCAGCGTGGTAACAAGCCGCCACTCGTCTTTTCTTGAGACATATTCGTAAATCTCTGTGGTCTCCATCGGCCTCCATAAACACACAAATATCCTGCTCATGGCTTTGGTGCACGCCGTGCCCGCCACCGGTCGAGGTAAGTGAGCAGCGAATGCCCACCTTCCGGTCTTTATGTCATACGTTTCCACAGATGACATCACTGTTCGCTCATATTCTCCTCCTATGGCGTAAAGACGACCATCTACACCCACAAGACTGAGATTGTATCGCAGCTGTGCTGGACAGGAGATCCTGCTCCAGCTGTTGTTTTCAACGCTGTAGCAGAAACAAGAGTCCACAACTTGTTTATGAACTCCATGAACTCCTCCGACAATGTAGAGTTTATTGTCTAAAACAGTCACTCCGGCCATGGAGGTGCTGGCCTGTAGTGGAAGATCTGTTAATACTTTCCAATTATTGCCAGTTTCATCCAGGTAGCAGACCGTCCTGGAAGCAGCATGTACAGTTTCATTCACACCGCAGGTCACATGGGCCCCCACAGCCACAAAAACACTCGGGGTCAAAGACTCCACATAGGAGATCAGCTCTGACGGTAAGGTTTTCCTGACCTCCGCCTCCAGGTCGGCGTACATATTTCGGATAAACAGCGCAGCAGCGTGGTAAAGGTCCATGAGGCCGAAGGTTGCAGCGGTGTGATACATCAGCAAACAGTTGTCAGAGTCAATGAGGTCAATGAGATGCTTAGTGAGCGCCGCCACCTGCAAGAAAGCAGCGCATTCAATGGCCTCAACAATGTCATCGCCATCCAGGACGGGCATCTCACCTCGTAAAACTGCCAAGGCGATAAGGAAGCCTTGAGCATGCAGAGACTTGAGGTGGATTTCTTCCTGCCGACACTCTTTCATCCCAGAGCGATACAGAGCTTGGAAATAGTCAAAGCTCTGAACAAGCAACATCTTCTCCTCAGAGAAGTGAGTGTCTCCGACCACAATAGTTAACTTAGCAGAGGCACAACATGGCAGATATCTTTCGCCTGCACTGTCACAGCTGCTGCTTTCCTCTGACATTACTATTCTCTGACAGTGACACTCAAGAAAATATCCTCCATGAAAATGACACGTGAGAGGTTCAAGCGTTTCCAAAAGTCTGGAAGAAGAGCTGGAGAGAAGTGACTCGCTACGAAGCAGCTTCACTCTTCGGGGAGGCTCAGCTCTTTCACAGCTTTCAAAATAGACACAGTTAAAAATAGAATAGAGCAAATGACCTGAGTCACATTCATGTTGTGGACAGGAGGGCAACAAGTGAACACAAGGACAGTGATATCTGCTGCTGCAAACTTAAAGTATCAGTTCAACCAAAACACTTACCTATAGTGGTATCTAGCCATGACGATAGTTTTGGTTTGATTCGCAGAGAGTTTTAAGATTTGCATTGCTGAGCCATTTGCTTTTACCAAGTACAATGGAGGAGAAAAGACTTTTGTCTGTGCAGCTCAAAACATCAAAATCTAAAAAAATCGTTTTTTAGAAACAATATCCTATCACTTTAAAAAATCCACAGACTTTACTGTGAACAGTTTTCACTGGTACAATTTGGCCATACTGCATTAGTTAAGGCAGAAGGACACTGAGGTCTTGTCCTCCATATTTTATATTTGGGCATTTAGCCACCTAACAATAAAAAATTAACACACGGTATTTTACTGGCACTACTTTTAGACTCCATATATTTAAAGATAACATCTCCCCACCAGAATTGTATTCCTGGTAGTAGCTTTGAAAGGACATTTAGATGGTCATGTTGAGAAACAAAACTTGTTTGAATATCCCAATACTTTTACATTTAGAGAATATGGCCTTAATATTACTAAAATCCTGGCTACGGACCCGGTATTTGATCAATTCATTATGGTCACTGATTGTACCAACAGTATATGTCATAAGATGGTTGACAGTTCTCATGTCTAAATGAATGAAGCTGAATCACACCAAAATCTAAACAAGGTGGTGTATACATAATAATGATGTCAATAAGTATCATAAAGTTAGTTTTATTAATAAAAACCAGTGATTACGCTAATTCACTTTCTGGTGGAGAGTTAAACAAGATCTGACAAGCTAGATGCACTCTCATGTCTGTACGATAAATATGAAGCTACATCCAGCAGCCGGTTAGCTTAGCCTAATATAAAGACTGGGAACTGGGGGGAACAGCTAGCCTGGCTCTGTCAAATGCTAACAAAACCCACCTACCTAAAGTTTAAAAATGACAATATGCCATTTTACAGGGGTTTGTGTGCTGGATTATGTCTTGATTAGGACCAGTTGCGGGGCCGACCAGTGGACTTTCCAGGAAGTTGCTGCTCCCAGCCAAGAAATAGTCAGTCAAAATTTGTAATTTTTACACTTTTTTAAATACAGATTAAAAAAAAGAGAAATAACGTGTTAATGAATGAGCTTTGGAGTTGCTGGTAGGCAGATTTTGTTACCTTTGGACTGAGCCAGACCCCTGTGTCCAGTCTTTGTGCAAAGCTAAGCTAACCAGCTGCCAGCTCGAGCTCCATAGTAGCGCACATGAGAGTGGTATCGACGTTCTCATCTGATTCTCTGTATTTACATCTAGCTCTCGAGAGTTAGGTGTTAAGATAAAAAGTTTGATTTTCCAAAATGTCGAACTTTTCCTTTGAAGTCCATGATTATATTTAACAGACAGATGTGATAGTGCTATTGATCTTCTAATCTAACTCTCCTCCAGAAAGCAAATAAGCTTATTTCCTAAAATGTCAAACTATTATTCCTTTATGGTGTAGCACTAAAATTCTTCTGTGGTCACGTGACCGGGCCGCTGCCTGCCTCCTCAGTCAAAACAATCCCAGCAGCTCCAGCAGTGTGTGAGCAGACAGAGGGGATTGTGGGTGCTGCTCCGCTCCACTCGGTTGCAGCACGACACCAGAAGAAGACTACAAGAGGAAACAGTGTCAGGGGATGAAATTTTAAGATTACACAGACAAATGCAGTGTAATACTGCAGGGTGTTATTTACACCAAGCAGATATACAATATATTATGTGGACAAAAAGGGAGGTAAAGAAGTTTTTTCATTCAATAATCTTTGTTTCTTACAGTGCGTTTACTGTGCGGTTCAGTCTCAGTGTTTCCAGCAGCAGCAAACAAGCTCTGATAAACCCACTGTACACCACCTGCCCAGCGCCACAGCCAGAGTACAGTTACTCAAGTACTGTAGACAACTTAAGTGCAAATTTAAGGTACTTGTACTTTACTTGACTATTTTTACTTGACTTTTCTTTACTATTTTTATCTTATTTTATCTTATACTTATACCCACCTGGTACTTAATTTATTTTCTGACCTGTTTTTATAGTGTATTGTATTATATTTTTTGCTAGTACTTTCTCCTGTGTGCACTGGCGTAAAGGCGAGCTGCTGTAACAAAGAGTTTCCCTTCGGGGATCAATAAAGTATTTCTGATTCTGATTCTGCTTTTCTTCTCATGCCACATTCTACTTGTACTCCACTACATTTCCAAGGGAAATATTGTACTTTTTATTTCACTACATTAATTTGACAGCTTTAGTTAGTAGTTACTTTACACATTAAGATTTTTCCACACAAAACATGAAAAGTACAGCGCAGTCGATTAATCAATTGACAGAAAATGAATTGGCAACTATTTTGATAATCGTTTAAGTAATTTTTCATGCTAAAACATTTCATGCTTTCAGCTTCACAAATGTGATGATTTGCTGCTTTTCCTTTTAATTATTTTTCATAATTTTGAGGTTTTGACAGGTTTGAACAAGCGTTGTGACTGTGTCACTTTGGGCTCTGGGTCATTGTGATGCAATTTCTGACTATTTTCTGAATTTTTACAATCCATTAATGGAGAAAATAACAAGCAGATTAATCCATAATGAAAATAATCATTAGTTGCAGTTCTATACAAAATAGTTAACCATTAGCTCCACCTCAACCAACTATAATAGTAAAATCCTGCTTTTATAATGCATGAATAATAATAATCTAATGATTACAGTATAACATTCGCAGGGAGATTTTTCTGGTTTGAGTCCTTTTATTTTTAATACTTAGTACATTTTCCTGATTACACTTTTACTTAAGTAACATTTTTAATGCAGGAGTAACAGAGTAGTTTTAGTGTTGTATCAGTACTTTTACTTATTATTTCTGTGTTTGTGGATTTCAAATGTTTTTTCATCATGTGCAGAAAGTGACCACTGCACGCACCAAGTGGAAAACTGTCAGACATTTTAATGATTTTTTTAGGAGAATTAGTGTCTCACCTCGTGTAATTTACATAATCCCTTCTAATGTGGATCTGTGATCATGATGCTGCTTATTTGACCCCCTCTACTACTGATGGAGGTGAGGATGAGCAGTGCCGGGGTTTTGGTGATGTGATGAAGGCCTCTGGGTGTTTTGAATATTTTTTTAACCACTTTATTGTTTGTTAACCTATTGTGCACCAAACCCACCTCCTCCTTTTCCTCTTCCAAAAGCATAACAGGTTGACAGTCCCACTACAAAGCAAAGAAAACCGAACTGTGCAGTGAACAGTCAGGGGACATTTTACTGCTACTTTTACTTTTAACTCAATAAAAGTACATTTTCCTGATATACTTCAATGCAGGATTTTTACTTGTAACAGAGTATTTTTTACAGTGTGGTATTAGTGCTTTTACTTAAGTAAAGGATCTGACTACTTCCTCCACCACTGCAAACAGCAGACAGACACAGTTACCAACTAGCGGGTGAACATTTAGCAGCTAAAGAGCCAGATATTTCCCTCAGGAGTTGGTGGAGACCAAAAACAGAGCTAAAAGAGAGAGAATATTGGACTTGCATTCATCAGGTGGGCACAAACACGACTCCAAATGAATGAGTATGTTGCTCCGTAACTGCTAAGCAACTGTTTGCTTAGCCAAGTTCACCATATCAACTTAAAATGTGATGATATGTTGTGTTCACAACTTGTTTCTGCTTCCCCCAAGTGGCTCAAACTATTCATTTATTGCATGTTTAAATAGGCTATCGTAATGAGCTCATGTACAGTTGGTCAGAGTGCAAAAGCATGAGCATTTTGTGATATGAACTAAGTTTGTACTGCATTTAAAAACACAACGTATGTCTGTGGGATTGGAAAGTTATCAAAATTCAAACAGTAGGAATTACACAAAAAAAAAAAAAACGTAAAAAGAAAAAACATATTCAGGTTTTATGAAAACGCAAGAAAGTGTATATGCATGTGTCAACATATGAACAATATTTGTTGCATACATTATTTTTGAGTCAAAAGCAACAACAAAAAAAGACACGGAGAACACATGATAACAGAAACTGTAAAATCTCACCAATTGAACTGTCTCACGCTGCAGTTCTTTGGGTGTTTTTGAAAGACAACAATGAGATGCTGAAATTAATATCATTTTATAATCCACTCTGAAACACCTAAACGGTGAAATCACTTCTTCCTTGTTATCTACCAGTGGCCCCGCAACCAAGCAGTTGTTGGTATTGAGTCTTGAGTGTTGGTTCAGTTTCAGTTAATAATATTAAAACTGAGCATACAGATTGTTACAATATTTACAAGTATAATATTTCTTAAAACGTTATATTATTATCATTATTATGTTTTGTATTAATAAAGTTGTGTTTTAATGTAAGATTTTTCTGAAATGATTATTTTGGGAAGCCTCTCTTCTCTCTGATGAGCCGCAGCACTGCCGGAGTGCTTTCGATCCCTGCGCCTGTTCTACTACGTAAAACTAGTCCGCGTGTTTTCTCATTGGTTTAGGGCTCCTTTTACACGTCACCGACTTAAGTTCACCGTGAGCCGATACGACTTGGCACACCGCCGTTTATCCAGGTGTGATAGTTTAGGAACGAAGTGGCAGGTTCTGCGGTGTTATTTAATGTTCAGCTGTGGCCAGGCGGAAGGATCTGTGTGATCTTTGTAAATATTGGCAGCGGCGGAGCGAGAGGCAGAGTGGCGCGCTTCTCTGGATTCTGGGATTATCTGATTTTTCTTGTGTATAAATGGCCGGACTACCGAAGGATTGTCATCGTGTTTCCGTCTTATTTCGCCCGTGAGAAAGACCGAGGGCTCCGCTACTATCTGGGATTTATTACGCGAATATTTTCCGGGTGTGTTTTCATTTTTTTTGGGAGAAGACACGAGCAGCATGCTGCTCTCCAAACTGGGCTCCTTCTCTCACATCCCGTCCAGCATGGATCTGCCGGCGAAGCTCCAGCTGCAGCAAGGTACCGGTGTTAACAACAACAACAACAACAACATGCCGGTGTTACATCGTATTCTGTGACCCGTTAGATTGTGTGACCTGATTACTTTCTCCTTACCTAACCCCAACCGGTCATAACAGGTGTACCGGCGAAAGCGACAGAAACTAACGGCCATTTTCTTGCCTTTATTATTCAATTAACAAGCATATGTTTGCTACTTAAAAAAATAATAAGAAAACCCAAATGTGTTCAAATTAACTCAGCCGATGGCATCAAAAACATCATATCTTCACATTGGAGAGGCCAGGACTGGCTAAAGTTTGGTATCTTTACTGTATAAATTAAAATCATCCTCTAAATCCATACATTCTCCATCCAGTAATCGATTAGTGCGACTGTATGACCTTTTTAAATAAAACAGTCTGGGGCTATTTTCAAAGCCCAGGTGTTGAGCTAAAATATATGTAGTTGTCTTGTAATAAAAACGGTCTCTCCTCGGTTGAAACGGCATCTGTTTCTTGATACTTTAGTCACGTAACATCGTTTAAAGAGTTGACGTTGGAGAGAATAATGATGCTATCGACGGTCCACCATTTTTAAACGGTTGACACAAGAACAACAGGAGTCATCCGAGGTCACTTGGTTGCGTGGTCGCCTGTATTCAGATGTATTTTATAAGCGAATTAAGGCAGTATTTTTTAAAAACCCTTTTAATAACAAGAGCTAGGTGTAAAGCTGACGCTGCAGAACAACGAGTCGAGGACAACACATGATCGGCAGAGAGACGTTTTTTTTTTGGGAGGGGGTTACAGATTTTGGCGCAACACTACAGCGTCTCAACCGTCCAAACACGATGGAGTATATTATTGATTTATTTGTTCTGTGTTTTTCAGCCAAAGCGGAGAAGCAGCCGTTTGAGAAGCTGTACCGGCTGGGCTCGGTGCTCGGCAGCGGGGGATTCGGCACAGTCTACTCGGCTGTCCGCCTAGCCGACGGGCTGCCGGTAAGAGCGGGGAGCCGCTTTGTTTTGTTCCCGGCACATGGCCGCGGCTCGCATCTATAAAGCTACACACAACAGCAGCTGCGTTTCCGGTTTCTGCCTTTAAAATAAAAGCCACTCTAAACGCTTCAAAAAATATTATTAGTGATTTAAAGTTCAATCTTGACATAGGAAATAGCAGCTGACACTCTCACCTTATTATTATTATTATTATTATTTATCAGTAATGTTTATGTTAAAGCTGTTTTTTCCTTCCTGGAAAAGCAACAGGCTTGAGATTCAAGCTCTGCGCCTAACATTGACAGTATTTCTGTTTTCCCAAAAGACATGTAGGAGGAATCAGTTTGTGTTGTTCTGGGAGCTTCCCTCTCAGCTGATGTGCATATGAGTAAGAAAGTCACCCAGCTAGTTTTGGCGATGCTGAATATTAGTTGCAGGACCATTCAATGGATTGTCGCCCCTTGAAAAAATTGATTTTTAATCTGTATTTTTATGTATTTCACATAATGTACCACCTGTTCTCGGTCCACAAATGTAACTCCCGCCATTTAATCATTGGTCCTACTTGTGATATTTAACATGGATTTTAAAAATATTTTTGTATATGAAGTAAACCGCAGATTTTTCAATCAATTAAGTCTTTGATTTCTATTACAATATTTAAAACTGCCAGTTTAGATTTGGACTGACTAAATTAAAGCATTTTCACATTATCACAGCTGCTCTATCCAACAAGAACTCCATGTGTTGACGTTGTGCTTTTATTTGGAAGGCAGTGTCTCTTCCCTTTACTTCCTGTTTTTCTGTTGTCAGCTGTGCAGCTTGGCACAGGGCAGTCCTACCTGCCATGTGGTCTTTGTTTTCACAAAGAAATGTGGTCTAAGAAGCTTTACTCTCTTGTATTGAAAAATAATCTTGCTATTTTGCTTTATGCTCTTTGGGAGCAGGAAGTGGTTACACATTTAGTATTCATCACTCAAAACTGGTGTGAAAATGTTTTTTTTTTTTTAACATTAAGACAGAGGTAGCAAACAAAAAGCTTCCTGTTATTGTTATGACTGCTGTTTATTCTGTGTTTTTTATACAGAGACAGAATCTGTTCTACCCTTTATATTGTATGTTATATAAGGTATATGTTTGTTTATGTTTACATGCAGGTGGCGGTGAAGTATGTGTGCAGGGACAGAGTGACTGAGTGGGGCTCTCTGGTGAGATTTACCTGCATTAACTTCCTGTTAAGATTGTTCATCACCACTTCAGCTGCTACGTTAGTTAGTTAGTTAGTTCATTTAGTTTAAAATGGCAGTCTCATTAAGATCAAGAATCTTTTTCAACAGAGACCTGTGTACGTGTAAAACAATATGGACAGACAAAACAATTCAAACACACTGTTTTCAGAGCACCTGAGTATGTTTTAAAATCTTAAAATAGAAATGAGAGATTTTAACTTTTTTTTAATTTATTTTTTTTATTCCATCCTTAAGGAATATTTAAAAGCTCAGTTTGAATATGTGGTGCAGCTACATGTCCTCTGACCTGACTTAATAACTGCTGTATTTAGACGTAATCAGAGAGCAGAGTCAGTGAGGCAGGATTCTCTTCACTGACCTTAAAAATACATTTAGTTTGGTCAGCAATTAAAACAAGCTTCTGTTTATTAAGTGAAAGCTGAAACACAAACAATGTACATCAAAATGTTGAGTGGCAGAGGACCAAAAGGAATAGATCCCTTTACTAACTTTAAAGACCACTTGATTTGGAACAGTTGGAAATTAATGACAGTATATTGCATAATGTTAATATGCAAGACTTACTTTTATGGTATTGTATTCGTCTGTCATTCCCACAATAATGAATTATTTTAGAGCTGCACAATTATTTTCATTGTAGATTCATCTGCCTATTATTGTTTTCTTGATTATTCATTCTGTCTATAAAATGTTGTGAAAAATGCCCAAGGTGACATCTTCAGATGTAGAGTTTTGTCTGATCAACAGTCCAAAACCAAAAAATGTTCAGCTTACTAACATGCATGACAAAGAAAAGCATCAAATCCTCCCACTTGAGAGGCGGGAATCAGCAAATTTTTCTGCCTAAAAATTACCAAAAGTTTTTGTTGTTTTGACTTATCGACTAATCAGCTAATTGTTGCAGCTCTAAAATCTCTTCCTGCTATAATTGTATGGACTGTAAGTTGATGATATATTTTTAACTTTTGTCTTTGATACTCAGTGCGGCACGGTGGTTCCTCTGGAGATCGTGCTGTTGAAGAAGGTGGGCGGGGCATTTGGCGGCGTGGTACGGCTGCTGGACTGGTGGGAGCGGGTGGACGGCTGGCTGATGGTGATGGAGTGTCCCGAGCCGGGGCAGGATCTGTTTGATTACATCACGGAGCGCGGCGCGCTGGACGAGGCGGCGGCGCGCGGCTTCTTCCTACAGGTGCTGGAGGCCGTGCGTCACTGCTACACCTGCGGCGTCGTCCACCGAGACATCAAGGACGAGAACCTGCTGGTGGACCTGAGGACCGGACAGATCAAACTCATCGACTTCGGCTCAGGGGCCCTCCTCAAAGACACCGCCTACACAGAGTTCGATGGTGAGTCTGATCATCTAACGGTGACATAAGAGCTGCATCGACAGTCTAGTCTTTTTCTCTGTTGGTTTGACTTTTAAGGTTGGAAAGCAACCATGTAGAAAACTATCAGAAAAGTTAGGACATAATATGAATCATAAATGTCTATTTCAGGTTTTTCCACATTGGTGTGGACATGGCCGAACACTTCAGACAGGGATTTTGTGAACAAGACTGTGAGCATAACGATGACGACAACATAAACAGTCCCATCTGCTTGTCCTCATTCCCTTGTGTGTGTGCTCTTGTACTTCTACGTTTGTGAGGGCCACTTAAAGTTTTACACTGTGTGGACATTTGTTGGAGAGAGGATTTTTATTTTGGGAACATGAGGATGTTTAACAAAGTAGGTGGGGACAGTTTTTGGAAAGGTGGGAACACTTTTAAAAAAATGGGGGTGTGTTTAAACAGTACAGAACAAGTTTTAGAAAGATGTAAAGGGATGACATCTTTAGGAAAGTAAGCACAATTTTGGAAAGTGTGAATATTTTGTTCACTCCTCACCACTTTTAAAGAGCTTTTTGAGGGTTTTGACTAGGTTTTAGGGTTAAGATTATACTCATGTTAAGGATTGGGGATTATATCAGTAAGGGTGCAAGTGACTGCCTTCCCATCATGCACCAGTTCTGTTACGTTGGGTGAAGACAGATGTCTTTGTTCTGCTTAGGAAGTGTTTACCAGAAACATCAGCTGACCAGCAGCCGTCGCTAACGTGCAGCATGATGATGACCTGTCACCGCTTCCTGCTGCCGGTGACATACTGCACCTTTTGTGATTCTGTTGTCTTGACGACTACAGTAACCCTGGAATTGCTGTTAAAAATCAGTGAGCCTCAATCAGATCACTGTTGTATAGGATTGAATATATAAAATACCTCATGCTCCCTCCCTCCAGGTACGCGGGTGTATAGTCCTCCGGAGTGGATCCGGTTCCGCCGGTACCACGGTCGCTCGGCCACCGTCTGGTCACTCGGCGTGCTGCTGTATGACATGGTGTGTGGGGACATCCCCTTCGAACAGGACGAGGAGATCCTGAGAGGACGGGTCTACTTCAGACGCAAAATCTCCTCAGGTCAGTCCGACTGTCACGGTCGGGGTCGGTGCTGCTTAGATCACAGGATCAGATTTTAGATTGATTGATTTCCACGCACTGATTTTAGTTAATTTCTATGAAAATCAGCTTTAGAGAGAGTTGAAATTTGCTGCAGATACACTGGGTCTGTTTTGCTCTAGCCCCCCTTAGTTTCAATGAAAGGAAATCTTAGTGCTGCAGCATAAAATGATATTTTAGACAATATTGTGCGTCCAACTTTGTAGTAACAGTTTGTGTTTTTCCCACTCCTGTTTCAACATAACAATGCCCCCGTGCACAAAGCCAGCACCATAAACAGTTTTCCCAGTTTGGTGCAGAAGAACTGGAATGTAACACTGACCGTTACTTTGTCTTGTGGATGGTACACTGCCAGGGAAGAGGCTCTGCCTGAAAGACTCAGCTCAGGGCAAAAAAACTTTGTTGTGGATGAGACGTGACAGTATTAAACAGGACGTTTCCTTCAGTTCGTTCTTTGTGTCATTTCCTGTCGAGGTTCTTCCTCACCTCCTCATTTTTCTGTCGCAGAGTGCCAGCAGCTGATTGGCTGGTGTCTGAGCCAGCAGCCGTCCGACCGGCCAACCCTGGAGCAGATCCTCCTCCACCCCTGGGTGACGAGCAGCGACGGACAGCAGACAGACAACGGTGGCGTCACGCTCCACGCCTTCACAGCTGACTCCTCCTCCTCGTGTTCCTCCTCCAGCCAGCAGAGCCTCTGATTGGTCAAAGAGAGGCTGCCGGAGGGCGTGGCATGAATTTGACTGACAGATGTCCTCCGGTGGTGTTTGACTTTAGTTACCTTGTGATTGTGGCGTTTTCGCTTAGAAGTGTTGGAGCGAGTCGCGGCCACAGTTGAGGTTGACTCTGCGCTGCTCCACAGCGCCCCCTCCTGTTCACTGACGATGGAGCAGCTCTTATCGAGCCTCAGCACCTGCGTTGTTTTCCATTTGGTGTGAGTGCCTTGAGTTTGAAAGCTGCCATGGGAGGAGCGTCTCCACGGTAACCAACTGCTGATCAGTAGGAGGTGTAGAGGGTTCTTCAGAGGTTCCTTTAGTTTAGATCAGGGGTTTTCAAAGTCTGAGACTGTGGGCCTCCCCTCAGAGCTTGGAAAAAGAACCCCTCCTCACCCCCCTTAGTTTACTTGCTTAGCTTCGCTCAATTCTTGGATGCCTGTGGGATCGTGATTATGTTATTTGATCCCTTAGACACTCAACAGTTGAGCCAAGATAGCCTAATATTGCTTTGTGACATTAAGTAGACTACACCAAATACATAAAAAAAAAAAAATTAAAAAAAAGGTCTGTCCTAAGACTTTTATTAGGAAAGTTGGAAAAACTGTAAAATTCCACAAAAATACTGCATCTCTGAACTATCTCTATAACCAAATCGCACACATTTAGGCTATTCTATGTGATCTCCTTTTGAAATGTAATATTCTTTCACTTCGAATCACTGAGCCTCCCTGGTTTAGATAATAAAGTTCGAACCCAAAGAACCCTTATGGTTAAATCACAGAGGAACCCAGCCAAGTCCAAAAAACATTGTTTTACAACGTATGTCTGTCTGATTTTTACTATCAGTTAAAGTGGTGATTTACTCAACACTTTCATTACTGCAATGAGGGGCCACACGATACAACATATAATCATATGTAGGGCTGCAACTAACTGTTATTTCTCACTTTGTCAATTATTTTGTCCATTAATTGTTTAGTCTGCAATACTGAAGCACAATGCATTCACCAAAGAAAAAAGTAATTGAACCCTATTTGGCTATATCTCAAAAGTTTGACTTCAGCCGACAGATCTCGTAACTACGAGAAAAGCATCGTGTTATTATGAGAAAAGGTTGAGGTGGTTATCAGTCATTGGCAGAAGCATCATGGCGCCACGGGATTTTATTTCCTCGTTGGTTTGAGACCCTGGGAGATATTAATGTCACTGAGTAACGTGGTTGGTGATATTAGTAAGTCCTTGGGATTGTTCAGGCGGACATGACGCTGACCTGCCGGGATGCTTCATGGATACAAAGTCATCATAATGCATCAAAGATGGCTTTTTATATACGTATATCACATACTTTTATTTTGATAGGTAGGCCTCTTGACAAAAATGGTTCCCCCATAGTATTTTGACAGTTGTTAAACAAAAATTGTGACCCTACATATTCAGATATTAAATACGAAAATTTTTATATTTGTGATGGCACAAACTTAAATTTATAGCTCAGTCTGTAGACCAACACCTCACCTGACCTGAATATTTGGTCAAAACATTTTCATGAAGTTGATGTTCTAGTGTCTCAGAATCTGACGGGTCACAGATTTCAGTACACCGAAATCACAGCTATCAATGTGTCTAAATACTTTTTGTTTGGTGACGGCTATTAAAACAAAAAAACATTAACAGTGGCAATATGGCTGAAATTCACAGAATCTGGTGGGTCACAGAATGTAGTGAAACACGTGTTTTCTCGTGACTATGACCTAGTAAGTCATAACTACGAGATAAGGCCTCCAATTTTCTCTTTGGTGAATGCAGTCCGTACAATAAGGTGTGAGAAAATAGTGAAAAATGTCCATCCCAGTTCCCGGAGTCCAACGTGACGTCTTCACATGTCTTGTTTTGTTAGACCGACAGTCCCAAACCATCTGTACCAACCCAGAGATATTCTGAAGAACGTTTTCCTGTCCTCCTGAGGAACCGCACCCCACCCACCCTGTGATGTCAGCGAAGGGTGGGGATACTTGAAACTAGGGTTGCCAACCGTCCCGTAAAATACGGAATCGTCCCGTGATTAGAAACTAAAAGATGTATTCTATATTGAACTGATGCGGGGCGCTCTTTGTTCCGTTGTTTTATTTTTTTTTAGAATCAATTTTAGTGCAAGTCTATGGGAGAGAAATACAGGTTAGACTTTTCAAAACGGGGGCGATTTTTGGACGAGATTGAAGGAAACCCTCCTGCTCTGTCTGTCATGTTATGTTGACCAATGAGAAGCATGAGTGACAGTGTTGCTACGATACGCCTGACAGCAGCGCGAGATCTGTCATTTCGTTTTCTTATTATTCGCTGACGTGACGACTCATCGTAGAGCCGGAGTTTGTCTGGTAAATGGTTGAAGCCATTGCAGTTTCCTTGATGATTATGTATGGTATGACTGGGACTTCTTCTCACAACCAAGTATGTGGGCATTATACATTATATCTTTAGATACGCCAACCATGCAATAGCCTCAGAAAGGCTAAATAACAACAACATAAGGCTACTCTTTGAAAATCAAAGAATACATTCACAGGCCTGCAATTAAGTCATTTTTAGGGCAAGGCCACTTTGGCCTTTTGATAAATACAAATTTATTGGGTCATTGCGGCCAAAATGTAGGGCACCGAGGCCAAAACCAATGATGCAGTAACAACAAGTGATAATTACATAGTATGAAGACAAAACAGGATACAATCAACAATTAGGAGTCAGCCAAAACATGACTGTTTCGATACTTGACTGTTACATGAAGCAAACGTTTATACTCAGCAAACATCTCACTTCCTTCTGTTTTTTACTTTTTTGTCTGAACACAAACGGGCGAGGATTTTTCGCGACTAAAACACAGGCTAGAAATGAACAAAATTGTCATTTATATCAGGAGATGTCTGATATAATAAGTCAGTCTGTAAATCTCACTTGTCTAAATTGTGTTCTGAAAACATGATTTTCTTCTCCCTCAGTCTGCGAGTGTAAAATGCACAGTCAATGCAAATATTCAGTTTTGTATTTTGAATATATGTATTTGTTTTTTATATGTGTGTGTGTGTGTGTGTATGTATACATGTTTTGTACATTTCTGAGTTTTATTTATTTTGTAAAGAGACATTCCTCATCCTATGGTAATTTATTGAAGTTGTCTTCTGTCTAACTTTTCTAAAATGTTTTTTTTATTTTTGCTATTAAAAAAAAAAGTCAACTCTGGTTTAGGTTTGAGTTTGGTCACGTTAGGTTGAAGAGTTTTAACTAATTTCTTGTTCTCGTTCCATTTGTTACAGTTTTTGGTTTTATATACAATTCTGACAGGAAAAAAGTATTTTTTGATGGAATTTTTTCAAATTAAACCTTTTTGTATATAAACTGATTTTCTGTGTGATGTGTTGGCTCCTTTCAGAATTTCTGTACGAACCTCATTAATTTAAAAATAAGTCAGATTGATGTCATTTTCTCCTTGAGGTATGCCAAGCCTGTTTCAATCAAGACAGGGATTCATTAATACATTATTTTTAACCACATTGAACAGCCACTTAATTTTGTAACAATTTACTTAATAATATTAATATAATCAAAACTCTAGGGAGACAAAATTGCCATTAAAATTACTTGTCAAAACTCTTATTTCAATGGTTTATTAAGAGGCATATAGTCGAAATTACTGAGTAACTTTAATTTGGAAAAATAATTAAGTAGTGTTAAGTGTTGAACTGAAGGTAATCTGTCTGGTTTCATGTTATAAACTTGGGATACATATATTGGGTATTTTCATATTTACAACCATTTAATAATCCTGTAAACAGCGCACAAAATTGGCAAATAAATACCTCAATGATCACGAAACCTTTTAAAAGTCCATAATACCTCATTTAAAACAACAACATGCCATTATCAGCGTTAATTGGGAATTGGGAGACAGCAGAACCTTTTCTTTGTATTTTTGTGGATTAAAATACAATCCCTTTTCCAGTATGAATTTATTATGTTTTCTGTCTGTAAGTATTTACGTTTAATATGACTTTTTGTTTTGTTTGTTTGTTTCTGCTTTCATACATAAAAATGTCCTTTTACTTGGACCCATTAATTGAGATCAGTGATATGTTCTGTGTATATTCCCCTCAGGGTTTTATACGTGTCGTTAGAATAGAAAGCAGTTTCATGTATCTGCAGCGACACCGTGTGGCCGCTAACGAGAAGACAGAAACACTGGAAAGTACTAAAGGAAAAAAATGTAAATAATAGTAATAATTCAAACTTAAGTTAAAAGCATAACTACATTCATCCTTGTGTTTTTTTCAAAGCAGCAACTATCTTCCATCCGTGTTATTTCTTGACTCTTTCTAAAGTGTAGTTTATCTGGCAGCCAGAAATTGCCGTCTGAAACACATAGTTGGATACATTGATAAATGTATGAAGGTTCGTGGTCATTAAAGTATATATATCATTTAACAAGATAAACATTTCATCTTTCAGCAGAGATGGTGGGTTTGGCAACGTCATTTTGAACCGGCGCTTCGGGGACAGCTACAGCGACAGGGGTCCTTCCATCGTCAACACCGGAACAGCACGTGAACAATAAGTACAATAGTTTGTAAATGGTTCATAAAGTCTGTTTAAATAATATTTGATGTTATTGTATTACATGTATTGTTTAGTATATATGTGTATATCTAACCTAGAGACATACACTGATATTAGACAATATGTACAGCCATGAAATACGCCGTTTCTTGTGCACTCGACACCAATTCCCTTTAAAAAGTGAATTAGACTGGGTTAACCGGTCTTCAGTACTGTAACAGTGTTCATTAAATTATAACTAAATACATTTTTGGAATGACTAAGAGGCGCTATTCAATTCGGCTAACATAGAATAAACCAAACACCACTATTTTTGGTTCACACAGTCGTTTATCACAGTGTAATTTGGTTGGGACGCCATACCATAACTGATAGCGATAGCGGACCCAGTTGATGCTTTAAAAGTATTTGGTCATGTTTGAATTAGTATTTGCATTTACAGAGAAACTCATTTTGTTGTATTTTTTACATTAATTTAGTCAATTATTAAAACAATCATAAACTGAAATCACAACATGTTATCATGTCATGGCAGTAAAGAAAGATAAGAAACTAGTATAAATGTGGCTGGTGTGTTACTGGTTCTGTGTGTGTGTGTGTGTTTTCGGTCAGAGGTCAGGATGGGTCGCTCCTCCAAAGACAAGCGGGACATTTACTACCGTCTGGCCAAAGAGGAGGGCTGGAGAGCGAGGAGCGCCTTCAAGCTGCTGCAGCTCGACCATGAGTTCAACCTGTTCACAGGTGAGACCCACAGGGCACCTGACACACGGCTCTGTTCATACCTTCTGTCCATGGGTGGATTATTAGACGATGGGCTCCAGAGACCTAACAGGTCCCCCACCTACCATACAGCCCCCTCCCATGGTCAGTACAGAGTGCTAGAACTAAAGGTCCTATAGAAGAATTTCAAAATGCTGTTTATATGTGAAAACAACATGTGGCTGTTTTTGTAAAAAAAAAAAAAAAAAAACTTTGTCCACACTGAAACACCCGAACAGTTAAATCTCTTCTTCTTCATCTTCTTTTAGTGGTCAAACAACCACAGTTGATGGTCTCCAGCAAGAGTTTTGACAAGACCTGGGTCATGTATGAAAAGGGTATAACTGAGCCTTTTAACGGTCTGGTTCTGGTTCTGGTTCAGGAGTAGGGGCTCCTTGGCCTCTCTATACATCCGTGCTTCTGTCCCTGGCTGTATTCTTCTGCTGTCTTTTAATAAATGTCTGATTTGTCAAAAATGAATTTATTAAGGTTTTTTCTCTCTCAGGTGTGAACAGAGCAGTGGATCTGTGTGCAGCTCCTGGCAGCTGGAGTCAGGTCCTCAGTCGAAAACTAAGGTTTTGCTTTTTTTGGTTTTGTTTTTTATATGAAACCTGGAGAGAATTCCTCTGTGTGGCTACAATTTAATTGTATT
>NC_058045.1:26833110-26845610 GCF_020085105.1 Siniperca chuatsi | reverse complement strand
AGTCAAGATAACACAACTGTTTTGCTAGTTCCACTAAAAGTCAAACTTCAGACAATGATCATACAGCTAAACAATCCAAAACCTACATCCGTCTTGAACAGCAAAAAACATTTTTTACAGCAGGTGTTTTCAAAGTCTGACACTGTGGCTTTCTACTCAGACAAAATTGAGACAACTGTGCCCCCCCAATGCCCCCATTTTGTCACTCCTATTATCATTATTTGTCTTAGTTCGATTTGGGGGATAATCATGCTCTAAGTTTTGGAACTACAGCTCCAATGATGCTTTGGAGAATGTAAACCGAAAGTATAATATTGCCAAGGTCTCATTTAGCTAGCTGGGCACAAGTAGGCTAGCAAAATCTCCAAAACTTGACAAACAACAGGATATCTTCAAACCTGAGTTTTTGTACTGAGTCAACAGTTGAGGATGAACTTAGTTTAGTTTCTGGCTGCCTGCTTTTGCTCTGCTGGATTTAGCTTCTCCATCTAGCAAACAAGAGCCACTGTAAATTTCATCCTCTGCATTTCCACTGTTGTAGCAGTATGTCCCCTGTATTTATTTATTTTTTAAGTGCAGTGGCTCAAAAATGTTCATTAAAGATAACTGTTTTTGTAACTTTAAATAGTAATGGAAAACACTGATCTCAAAACTGTTATTTGTATTTGGTTAAGTTGAATTTTAAACTGTTATACTATTAAGACATTACTAGACACTTAATCTTACATTAATATGCCCTTTTTTCCAGCAGAAATTTTGACTTGTCATAATAAGAAAGACACAGGTATTAATAACATTAACAAATGCTTTGTTCTATTCAAGTGTCGCAGTAAGTCATGACAGTGTGACAGTGAGCAAGCATGCACAATACCAGGACCCTGAAACTGAAGCAGTCATTATTTATACCAGTGGTTTTCTTACTGTGACATTTTAAAATGTCTTCCGTAAAAAATGCCTATCCCATATTCACAGTGTGTACCTCCTGTAGCACATACAAACTGGTTTGAATATTAAAGCCTGGTGCTGGTGATAGATATTGTAGCATGTATGACATTGTTTAGCCTACAATGCTGTGTGTCTAATATGCAATTAGCCTTCTTAGACAAGTCTTGCAGGGTTTAAATACTTATGGACAAGATAGGAAAGGATAGGAAATAGTTGCCCTTCTTCCACAGATTCTTGCTGGAGGACCTGTTGACAGCCTGGGAGAAACATCGCCCTGCAGAGTCGGAGCGTTTCTATTTTAGAAACTAGACAGTGCTATCTAAGTGCACACAAATGTTCAAACAGAGGTAATCACAAAACGGTATATCACTGAAAACACCAGTGAAATATTTATTCAGGCTAACAAACCCTTCTGTGTCAGTAGCCTCTGAACTTGTATCCACCAGGGCCTGCAATGAATTTGCCTCCTTCAGTGACAAAATTCAAAAAACTGACAGGCAGTCAGTGCCTCCATATCAGGTGCAGGGTATGTGTGTTGTCACTGTCCACTTAAAATCAATTCAAGTAGCATGACACAATTTGATCCTATAGTAATGTTGCTAGGTACGTGTCTTGTGTCTCTAATGCGTTAAAATCCGAAAGGATGTAGTAAACTCACTGCGGATGCTTCCAGGGGACGCACCATATTTTTCCCCTGATAATACTACATTGTGAACAACTAATTTGCACTGAAAGAATAGAAATATACAAAAGAAACCTTGCTGTCAAAAAATTGTTTCTTACTGTCTGCATATATACTGTATCTCTCCAGCAGCAAACCGGAAGCAGAAAACCGAGTAGTTACTTTGGTAGTGACTGAAAAAAAACCCTCAAATACCTTCTCACACACACACACGATAGGCGGTGAATTAACTGTGTTATGAGTCGGTGTTTAATTCAGCGTGTATCTGATCCATGTATTTTAGTGAGAAATCTTAATTTTTTGAACATTTGCCTCATTCCCACGGCCTTCTTCCACTAAAATAGCGTAGCGTTTCTAGAGTTGTGTGTTTTTGCGGACACGTAAGGAATTGTTAATATGTCATATTTCTTAAAGGGAGTTTGGCGGAATATTTTCCCTGGAGCGTGCAGGGAGCGTCAGTTTAATTCAAACTGCTAATACTGTATGTACCCTATATTTTTTAATGTTTCGTCATGACTACAGAAACACTACGTAACTGCTAAAGTATGCGGTTAGTTATTGGTTTTATTAATGGTTTGCAGTCTAATAATGTGTGTTTGTATTGATTACTGACGGTGGCTGATCAGGCTAATTATCAGCTAATTGTATTATGCAGTAAATGGTTGCCCTTTGTGTGTGCGAATATCCAGAATTATAATCATATAACATCAAACACAAGTTTAACACTAAAATTTGTGAAAAAACACAAATTTTATTTGGGACCCACTAAATTTCCTTGGGGCCCTCTCAAATGACCACCTGTGGGTCCCGGAGACTCACTACATTGAAAACAGAGTAGCTTAAATTTCTAGTTCCCGTCCCATTTTTTCACAATTGAAAATGACTTGCCGAAACGTCTTGATTCTGAAAACAGTGTGCAGATGACTACGACTGAAACCTTTTCTACGATAGAACACTCCTGGACGAATGAGGGACTACACCGTCTTACATTGAAAACCTATCAACATCACTGATCCTATCAACCATAAAAACCTGGAGGACATTATACATCTGAAATCCTCCTCCTGATGTCTTGACATTCTGCCAAGAGGCCTTTTCAAAATGTTTCTAATTGCATGGCCTTAGATCTTCAACAAATTGTCAACATGTCTCTTCTCTCAAGTGTCTTCAAACAGGCCCTGAAAAATGCAGTCATCAAGCCACTCTTAAAGAACAATCTAACTATCTATCAAACCTCCTATTTTTAAGTAAAATCATTGAAAAAGCAATTTCTAAGCTGAATAACTTCTTGGCATTACACAACTGTTTTGATGTCTTCCAGTCAGGTTTTTGAGCACACCACAGCACTGAGACTGCTCTTGTTAAAGTCTTCAGTGACATCCACTTAAACACAGACAGTGGCAGAATTTCAGTCTTGGTATTATTGGATCTCAGTGCTGCATTCGACACGATCCACCACAAAATATATCTAGACCGACTGGAAAACTGGGTGAGACTTTATGCCACAGTACTAAACTGGTATAAATCCTACTGTCCCTAGGACAGGGACTACTTTGTGTCTATGGGTAAATACACATCTAAATGGACAAAAATGGCCTGTGGAGTTCCCCAAGGAAATGGGGCCTCTTCTGTTTAACATCTACATGCTACATATAATTATGTAGAAGACACACACATTTACATAACCATATCACCAGGGGACTATAATCCCATACAAGAGCTAAGTAAGTGCACTGAACAAATCAGTGACTGATTGTGCCAGAACTGTATTAAATTAAACAAAGATAAAACGTAAGTAATTGTTTTTTGAAGCAAAGGAGTAACGATTAAAAGTCAGCGCTCAGCTTCATTCAGTAATGTTAAAAACCACAAACCAAGCCAGAAATCTTGGTGTAGTCATGGACTCAGACCTTAATTTTAATATCCACATTAAGACAATTACAAAGTCAGCCTACTATCACCTTAAGAATATATCAAGGATTAAAGGACTTATGTCTCAGCAGGATTTGGAAAAACTTGTCCATGCATTTATCTTCAGTAGACTCGACTACTGTAACGGTGTCTTTACAGGTCTCTCTCTCTCGCTCTCTCTCTCTCTCAAAGATCAGACAGCTGCAGTTGATTCAGAACGCTGCTGCTTGTGTCATCACTAAGTCCAAAAAAGTGAATCACATCACTCCACATCTCAGGTCTTTACACTGGCTTCCAGTCTGTCAAAGAATTGATTTTAAAAACTAAACATGGAGAAGCAGCATTAGGTTTTTATGCACCACATATCTGGAACAAACTGCCAGAAAACTGCAGGTCTACTGAAACTCTCAATTCTTTTAAATCAAGGCTGAAGACTTTTCTGTCTGCCGCTGCCTTTTATTAAATCAAATAATGATAAATTTCTTAGACTGCACTGTAACTTTTACTCTCCTGTTTTATCTTGATTTTATTTTCTATTTAACTCTTTTTAATTGTATTTAAATGTCTTTTTATATTGCTCTATGTTCTTTTATGTTTTATGTAAAGAACTTTGAATTGCCTTGTTGTTAAAATGTGCTATACAAATAAACTTGCCTTCCCTTTAACCGGCGGAGCTTTTCTTTCCTTTACATTGTAAATCATCTCATGTGATGCCACTCAGAAAATCAAATCTGTGCATTCCGATAAGCATTCCGACTCGACTGAGTGAGATACACACAAGGGAGACGAGATGAGAGACAGGCGGAGAAATAAGCTAGTCAGAGAAAAGTAATTTCATATGGCGTGCTCTAAAAAAGAGAAAAGTGGACAGCGAAGAAAGAGAGCTTTAATCCAGAACGGACAGATTCTTGCATGTTCGTTCTTCCCACGGCAGATTATGGCGATTATTATACCATAATACCTTGATAGAGCCCAAGTCTATCTGTCATGTGTGTCCTGGCAACACTGTGTGTTTTGTGTATCTATAAACATCACACACACACACACACACACACACACACTTAGTACAGTTTAATTAGACTTCATATTGTGTGTTTTTGATTCCATTATCTTTTTAATAAATGCTTGTGTATAATTATGCTGGTTTCTTTAATGTTGTGAATAATTTGCCAACCTCTTCTACGTAGAACTCCAAATCCTTCAACCGTCTAGCTATTAATGATAATTTTGGTTAGAGTTCCAAATTAATAGTTTAGTATATTTCATGAGACTCACTCAGTTATTTAGCTATCTTTGTCTTTATTAAGAGTGGTGCCCCGAAGAACTTAATTAATTAAAGTTATTATTTATACTTATCTTTGATTATTCTAATCAATTGATTGCACCTACATAATTTGGTGCCCACTTTAACCGTTGTAATTCCCAACACCTTAAAGACAGTAACACACTATAGCTGTTTCCTCAAACATGTTCAGAATGTTACTCCATCCCACTGACCCAGCAAGTATAACTAACCTATATCATATCATATCTGTCAATCAGAGGGAAGTAGTTAATAAACAGAATAAACGAGTGTTGGAACTGGTTTTCCTGGATAGTTTCCACGGAGTGACACGTTCTGCCCACATTTACACCCACATGCAGCAATGAAAACAGTCTCACACAACTTTACTGTTCTTCCCTGCCCTTTGAATGTGCTTCCTCTCTGGCTGGTGTTGCTCTCTGTCATACACAATGTGTACAAAACTCACTGAAGTTTTTCCTCTAGCCATCCACCCACTCCCTTGCGCACACACAGTCTCTATGGTCTTCCCCCAAAAGGCACAGCTGTGGGATACACCTGCAGTATCACTTCATGCCACACACAAACACATACACAAATATGCAAATGTTAATGTGTTAGGAAACATAGTTCAGCTTATTGCAAATGTATCTGTTTTCAATGTCATCTGTTGTTAACATACTTCCTTGTAAATGCAAACTTGCAGGCAGGCTAACATTCTCCCACCCACACGCATACACCTGAAACTAACAGCGCATCATCAGGACAGTTTTCCTGTATACCTGTGGTGTGCTCACACTACATTGTAAGGAATAATAACCAGTTTTTTAATTCAGGGTGACAAGACAATGAAAACACTACATATGTGACAGGGCCTAGAGGTTGATTACTTTCCAGGCAAAAATGGCCTGCACGGCAGAGTTCCAAGATGAAAACAACTGCTGAGCAAAAAGAACATTAAGGCTCGTCTCATTTTTGCCAGAAAACATCTTGATGATCCCCAAGACTTTTGGGAAAATACTCCATGGACTGATGAGACAAAAGTTGAACTTTTTGGAAGGTGTGTGTCCTATCACATCTGGTGTAAAAGTAACACCGCATTTCAGAAAAAGAACATCATACCAACATTAAAATATGGTGGTGGTAGTGTGATGATCTGGGGCTGTTTCGCTGCTTCAGGACCTGGAAGACTTGCTGTGATAAATGGAACCATGAATTCTGCTGTCTACCAAAAACTCCTGAAGGAGAATGTCCGGCCATCTGTTCGTGACCTCAAGCTGAAGCGAACTTGGGTTCTGCAGCAGGACAATGATCCAAAACACACCAGCATATATATATAAATATATATATATCAGCCAAATAATCAACAAGACTGGCTATGGATACCGACTCAGGAACGGGGCCACCATCAGCCACCTCCTCTACATGGATGACATCAAGCTATACGCTAAGAGCAAGTGGGACATCGACTCACTGATCCACACCACCAGGATCTACAGCTCTGACATTGGGATGTCATTCGGGCTTGAGAAGTGCAGTCGAATGGTGACAAAGAGAGGGAAGGTAGTCCACACAGAAGGGGTCTCACTCCCAGAAGGAACAATAGCAGACATTGAGGAAGGATGGTTACAAGTACCTTGGAATACCACAGGCAAATGGCAACCTCGAAGAGGCAACGAGGAAATATATATATATATAAAAAAAACTTTGTCCTTCACCCTCCGCGGGTGGTCTCATCCTTCGAGCTCGGGTATTATTTCTCATGGCTCCCATGGTTGCTCTTATAGCCAAGCATCTCAAGGATCACTGCTGCTGAAGTGTATATCAGCTCATTGGTTTCGGTGATGCTTGTGGTAGGGATCGCACTCAATGCTGCATTCACATCTTCTAGGAGACTTAGCCGTTGTAATTGGCGTCGGGGTTGCCTTGCATTCATTCTCGCCATGATCTTATCTTTCAGGTCAGTCGCTGCCTCGTTCAGCTTGATTGCACTTGTTAGCTCCCCTCTGACCTGGCGTCCTGGCTCCCCCTTGCTGTAGCATTTGTGTTGTATCTCGTCAATCTCAAGTTGTGATAGCAGTTGCCGCTTGTGGATGTTGGAACACTGAGCTACTAGTTGCTTCGCTGTAAGCCTTGATTGTGGGTTTTGAAGTAACAGCAGTCTGTATAGACCTTTCTCACAGTGTTGAAATTTTGACTTTTTAACACAGGTTTAATTAATAACACTAATAATGGCTGCATTCCATACAGTCCTGGTATAGTGCATGTTGACTCACTGACATTGCTTACTGGGACACTTAAAATGGAATTAAGCCATCATTCATTTTATTATTATGTGCTTTTCCTGATATGACAGGGCAAATTGTCCAATGAAGGAAAGGTTGTTAAAAGTAATGTTTCTAATTATTAATGTTTTTGAGCACATTTTGCATGTTTCTTGTTGACTTTGATGTGTTCAAAATCTAAAGCAGTTTATGGTGATAGGAGGATTCTTTGCTTGGTTTTAAACATAATTCCAGTTGACTAAGTTAGAGTTAGAGTCAGCTGCCAAAAGAAACTGCCTGTTTTATGATAACTGGTTTGGTACCAAATGTGCGATGCATGTCAGGTAAAATGTAGACACAACTTTAGAATGCCCCAAACAGGTTAACCGGTCACACCGGATTTGACACCTGGAACAGAATTATTCCCTTTTCTGATTCTGCCATAAATTAAATTCCTTTTGCGTGTGAATCTAATCCAACATATTTTCAGTCAAATCAGACCCAATAACAGATAACGTAAAATGCAATGTAGAGCAGTAGAAGAGTTTTTTTTAACAGCACTTTGACTGTTGCCTCAAAATGAACAGAGCTTGAAGGTGAGATACCTACCTCCGACGAGGATGCTGCTGCCGTTCTTTCCGTCTGTCTTCCCTTGGGGTGGGAGGTTTTCCAGGTTCCCGTGGTGGCAAAGGTCTCCCCGCTCCACCACCACCTGCCCCGCCACTTGCACCTCCAGGCTCCCGGGGATTGGTGGGAGGCTTCCCTCCCTCTGGCAAGGCTTTGGAAGGCCTGGACTGCAGTACACCAGGTGGAGGAGGACTGGGAGCTTTCTTTATGGGAGGCTTGTCCCTGCGAGGAGGGGGCATGGCACCCGGCTTCAGCGGCATACTTAGGGAAGGAAAAGGCATTTCTTGTTTTTTCGAGCATGCAGACAGTGATGAGCAGTCATGTGCTAGCAACTGCCAGCAGAGCACATGCAATGTTCTAGCTAATAATCAATAAATAATAACACTAACAATCAGTAAAATCAGTAAAATGCAATGTGATGCCTGGAGCAAGCCCAAACTACAGACCTCAAAGTGCCTTGTTCTGACAATTTATGAGTTCATTATTTACTATCATGCAAAAAAATAAAAGAGTTAAACACTAATGAGAATATGTATTGAAGGAGAAACAAAGATGAAAGCAAATAATATAAGCATGGCTAACTATGGATTAAATGGATGTAAGTGCTTAATATATACCCTTTAGCTATCACAGGAGGAAGGTCTGTTTTGTTCTTAGCATTCCTTTGTGCTGGACTCGGTGAGGGAGATGTGGAGAATGATCGAGACCTATAAATCAACAGTAGTCATAAAAGTATCATTATGCAGCTTAATTTAAGATTAGATTACATCACAAATACACAATAATTTTATAATGCTGCATCATGTCATTCGGAAAAAAACATAATAGTTGTGCTTTGATGTGTGCATCGAGCAACTGAGCAATCAAGGAAATACAGCTCATGTGTAGTCAACAAAAATGATGACTGAAGCTTTACAGAAGCTCACAGACAACAATTAAAAAGAGAGAGGCTTGACTGTGTGAACACTTCTCAATTGTGCTGTGCTACAGTGATGTTACTGTAAGTAAAACAAATAATATCAAAAGAACTTAAATTTCTATTCTTGCACAAAAAGTCAAGCACTTTCAATGACCCATGTCTATTTTGGTCTTATTTTCAAAAACTCATGGCCTTAATTCCCCCCCCTCAAATTCATAAACTTTCAAGGATTTGAAGGACCTGTGGGAACCCTGCTACAACTTGTATTTCAAAGACTCCAGGAATACAGATCTCAGAAATGATCCTTTGGAATGCTTATCATTTAAGATATTGTAAAATCTTCTGCAGTAACGGATACATTTGGCCACTGCAGGGCAGCAGAAACAAGTTGTGAACACAACATTAATAATATCTCCTTTTAAGCTGATATGGCAAACTTGTGAGCAAACAGTTGCTTATTTACACATCCATTTTTTTCTGTGAGCTGATGTGAATGTTATTTACACATCTTCATGTTTACATATTACATATTGTAGCTGGAAGTGGACCATCAATGTGTAAATAGTGAGGCATATTATTATGTAGCATTATTATTAGAACGACACAAACAAATAAAGGCTGGTCACTGATAAAGACTGGGTCAAAAAACATTGAGGAGGGGATGCAGACACACCCACTCTCTTGTGTACCTAGAGCGGCTGCCACTGAAGGAGCTCCGCTGAGAGGAGTGGCTAGAGTAGGAGCTGAATGAAGAAGAGCGGCTGCGGGAACGAGACGACCCAGAGCCTGTGTAGGATGAAGAGCGAGACGAAGACCTGCAACACACACACACAGCACATGAAGTTAAAATTAACGAACTGCTTCTTAAAGAGTAATCAAACGCTGCCTTTTTGCCTGTGGGGAGGGTGTTGTCTGGGCACTTTTTTTCTCCAACTACATAAGACGACCTCAAAATCAGAGTCAAATGATGCGAAATAAGAAACTAGAAACAACCGTATTAATAACCAAGAGCTGACCTGAGATTTAAGGCACATAAGATACATGAATATTTACTCTTGCGTTATACTGTTAACGTGGTAAAAACTGTAGCTAAATGATGCTGGTGACACTTACTATTGATGGATAGCTAGCTTGAGTGGGAGACTGCTGTAGAACAGTCATACAGTAATGTTATAGCAACATAAACATGACTGTGGTCTCCATCTAAATCTCAGCTTAGTGCAGATCAAACAGTTGGCTATTAACAGGATGGTTATTTACAGACAATACTTAGCCTAACCTGGTGATTCGATCAAATATGTACAGATGTCCGGGTAAGCAATATCTTGCCAGTGTGTTGGGTCATTGATCCACTTGGACTGGGGGAAGACTGAACCGGCATGACGGCTGACTGATCAACCTTAATTTATTAAGGTATCGTGAACACTCAGGTTCAGACAAGGTTGTAAAATAATTAGAAGACATGTCTATAAAAACAAAACAAAGGTTTGTTTTATAGACATGAATACATACAAATTGAATACATTTTGAAATGTATACATACATACTTGTCAAAACTGTAATCCAAACAAACACATTCTATGCAATCTAGTCAAGCTGCCAGAATTGGCTGCTTGGTTGCTTAATTCAAGTGCTCCTCTTTTTAATGAAGACAGCGTGCCACCAGCCCTGTGAAACAGAGAGCTTGTACCTGGCTGTTACTGTCATGCATTCCAGCCTGACTAAGAAATAGAGCCTGAGATAAAGCCACAGCATGCTACCAGCCCTGTTAAACAGAGAGCTTGTACCTAGCTGTTACAGCCACGTGTTCCAGCCTGAGTCAACTTAAAGAGACAATCCTCCTTTGGTAAGCAAACTTACTCTTTTAAACTTGCATTTGCCTTTACTGGCCAAAATGTATTATGCCCACTAGATGGTGCCGTAGTTACCCCTCTTCCACAGGAAGCTACCCCCATAGTGTAGACCACGTCATTGTTCGTTGCTGCATAACAGCTTACAGTAATAATAATAATAATAATAATGATAAAACTGTATTTATAGAGCACTTATCAAAACAAAGTGCAATTCAGTTAGTTTCATGTCAATGCCCTCCATTTGTTTTAACACGTCCTTATTTTCTCTTGCCAGAGTCTCAAGGTGTTGTTCATTCTTTAGTGCCTCATTTTGGAGTTTGCCTTCTTCTTCATTGAAGTAATGTATTTTGATGGCCATTAATGTAAAGGAGCAATTGTTGAGAACACTATTCCATGCAGTGATGAACGCTAAATCGTTCTTACCAAAGGAAGGTGGCTTAAGGATACGTAGGCCTCATATTTTGTCAGTAAAATCACTATTGCAAAACATTAGCTTAGGACACCCCATTAATGGCTTTATCATCCTGCATCTCACCTTAAGAAATTTACATCACTAACATTCCTGTTCTTACTAATCCCGATGAATAACACTGGTTATTTGTTTTATACTATGTTCATGTTGTTTATCTGGATTTTGCTTTGACTGTTCTTGCTTAGCCAAGTTAGTGTCAACAAATGCCCAGTTGGTTAATGAACTACCTTGAGGTTACAAACTTGAATGAACTAAAAAAATGAACTCTTTCCAACTATGGACTATACATGTAAACAATCAGAACACTACACAGCAAAGACTGCATCAGAACCTTCTTCCCCATCTGGCTCATCCACAATCGATGGAATCACCAGCTAACAAAGCAGCACCAAAGCAACCCTTTTCCCTCCATGGACTGGTAACGTTAACTGGGCATAGCATAGCATAACAGTGTACACGGCTAAGCAAAGGACTGCTTAACTTCTGTCAAGGTAACGTTACATGTATTGATTTGGTTTTTCACTGAGGTTTATTGTTGTGATGTATTTTCATAGTTTGGTTATTGGGTAGCCAGACAACACCGTCTCAGAACCCTAACCCACATTACTGGCAATCTAGCCAATTATTTGTCCACTAGGAAAGCTACCATGGCGTTTACCCTGTAGGTTGACATTGTTGTTTTGTTTTGTTTGTTGACAATTCCGTGGCTGCTACTGCTGGCTGACTGACCCAGCCCTCGTCATTAAGCGGTGCACTGGCGCACTGAAATGGAGTGGACCCAGTGTTTAGCTCTATTAGCTGTAAACACACCGCAGGACTCTGCCGCCCACCTGCTGCTAACAGCTAACTAGCTCTCCTCCTGGCGATCTCAACACGGATTTGTTGTTCACAATGAAGCACTATCAGGGAAAAAAATATACTCACACAGCCAGGGTAGCACCTGGCTAAAGTTAGCTAGCTAGTAGCAAGTTTTAATCAAATGATGGGCTCGATCTGTAACCAGCGCAACATATTTGCGAGGTCCTGCAAGCAAGCCCTTTGTGACTGAGGGGATAGATGAACCAGTGCCGCGGGAACATCTCTAGAATATTTTCCATGGGTCTCGCGCTGAGTAGTCAGCCAGTGATAGTAACTATAGAAACAGCATGAGAAGACGCACTCCGCTGTAGTCAGGGCTCGGTTCAGTTTCTCATAAGTGATAGTTACAGTGGTGTGAAAAAGTGTTTTCCCCCTTCCTGATTTCTTATTTTTTTGCATGTTTGTCACACTTAAATGTTTCAGATCATCAAACAAATTTAAATATTAGTCAAAGATAACACAAGTAAACACAAAATGCAGTTTTTAAATGAAGGTTGTTATTATTAAGGGAAAACAAAATCCAAACCTACATGGCCCTATGTGAAAAAGTGATTGCCTCACCTGTTAAAACATAACTGTGGTTTATCACACCCAGTTCAATTTCTCTAGCCACACCCAGGCCTGATTACTGCCACAACTGTTCTCAATCAAGAAATCACATAAATAGGACCTGTCTGACAAAGTGAA